>NC_074665.1:92070946-92244711 GCF_029448725.1 Salvelinus fontinalis | reverse complement strand
CGCAGTTGTAAATGAGAACTTGTTCTCAACTAGCCTACCTGGTCAAATAAAGGTGAAATATATATATTTTTAAATAAAATGTACAATGGTTTTTATTCTTCAGTGGTTGCTCTTTTCTTGTGGCAACAGGTTGCAAATCTTGCTGCTGTGATTGCACACTGTGGTGTTTCACCGAATAGATAATGGAGTTGATAAAAATTGGGTTTGTTTTCTAATTATTTGTGGGTCTGTGTAATCTGAGGAAAATATGTGTCTCTAATATGGTCATACATTTGGCAGGAGGTTAGGAAGTGCAGCTCAATTTCCACCTTATTCTGCGGGCAGTGTGCACATAGCCTGTCTTCTCTTGAGAGCCAGCTCTGCCTATGGCGGCCTTTCTCAATAGCAAGGCTATGCTCACTGAGTCTGTACATAATCAAAGCTTTCCTTAAGTTTGGGTCAGTCACAGTGGTCATGTATTTTGCCACTGTATTTTCTCTCTCTCTCAATCTCTTCCCCTCCTCCCTATCTATCCAGCCTAGCTACATGTCAGCTATTTAATCAGAGTGATTATCTTACCACCAGTCACTGAAAAATGCATGCCTTCCAACCAATTTAACAAGCTGGAAATGTACCATCAGCCGAGGAACACAACCAACTCCACCACTTTCCCCAGAGCAGACTGGAGGGCTGACCGCATAGATTGACTCCTGTACAGAGAGGATGTGGGATGTCATTGTGCGTGTGCGTGTGTTTGCGTATCTGTGGGGTGGGGTGGGGGGGGTGGGGGGGTATTAGGTGTCAGCAGTATCAGAAGCCAGGCTATAACAGGCTGACTCAGTATGGTGTCAGTCTCACCTTTAATTGGTCAGCATTTAGCATATAGCTAGAGCAAGAAGGTGATATACTGTCATCCAGCAGGTTGGCATCTCCATGTTGACGTAACCTCCATTGCACCACTACTTCCTGTGGAAATGGCCCCTGTGTCACCTAACTCATTACGTCACCTAACTCATTATGTAACATAACTCATTATGTCATCTATCTCATTATGTCACCTAACTTATAATGTCACCTAACTCATAATGTCACCTAACTCGTTATGTCACCTAACTCGTTATGTCACCGAACTTGTTATGTCACCTAACTCATTATGTCAACTAACTAATTATGTAACATTACTCATTATGTCATCTAACTCATTCAGTCATCTAACTCATTATGTTTCTAGCTCATTATGTCACCTCTTTCATTATGTCATCTAACTCAGTATGACATTAATTGGTTATGTCACATAACTCGTTATGTCATCTAACTCATGATGTCATCGAACTCATTATGTCACCAAAGTCATTATGTAAAATGAAATTAAATGTTATTGGTCACATACACATGTTTAGCAGATGTTATTGTGGTTGTAGTGAAATGCTTGTGTTTCTCGCTCCAACAGTGCAGTAATATCGAACAAGTAATATCTGACAATTTCACAACAATACACACAATACACACAAATCTTAATACAGGAATTGTAAGGATCGACGCTTGAGATGAGAAGCAGGTTCAAGCAGTGAACATTCAATAACCACAGACAGGAACAGAATACGGACAGCGTCTGGACAGGGGATATGGAAACGGCAATAATGCTGACACGGGGATGAAACGGGGGAAACAGACAGATATAGGGAAGGCAATCAAAACATGAAATAGTCCAGGTGAGTCCAGTGAGCGCTGATGTGCGTAATGAGGTTGACAGGTGCCCTCGAGCGCCAGATAGGGAGAGTGGGAGCATGCATGACAGGAATTGAATTAAGAATATATAAATATTTGGATGAGCAATGTCATAGCGGCATAGACTAAGATACAGTAGAATAGGATATAAAACAGTATATACAAATGAGATGAGTAATGCAAAGTATGTAAACATTATTAATGTGACTAGTGTTTCATTTATTAAAGTGGCCAGTGATATCAAGTCTATGTATATAGGCAGCAAACTCTAATGTTCTCCGGACACCTACATTACCCGATGTCACAGGAAGGCCAAAAAGATCATCAAGGACAACAACAAACCGAGCCACTGCCTGTTCACACCGCTATCATCCAGAAGGTGAGGTCAGTACAGGTGCATCAAAGCTGGGCCCGAGAGACTGAAAAACAGCTTCTATCTCAATGCCATCAGACTGTTTAACAGCCATCACTAACATAGAGAGGCTGTTGCCAACATACAGACTAAAATCTCTGGCCACTTAAATAAATGGACTTAATAAAGGTATCACTAGTCACTTTAAATAATGCTACTTTAATAATATTTACGTATCCTACATTACTCATCTCATATGTACAGTACCTTGTGAAAGTATTCACCCCCTTGGCATTTTTCCTATTTTGTTGTACTAGAACCTGTAATTTATATTGATTGTAATTTGGATTTCAAAGTAATGGACATACATAAAATTACTTGTTTACCCCAAAAATTGAGGAAAACTGGTGCATATATTCACCCCTTTGCTGTGAAGCCCCTAAATAAGACCTGGTGCAACCAATTATCTTCAGAAGTCACATAATTAGTTAACCTCTCTAGGGTATGTGAGACATTAGCATCCCATCTCTTCAACAGCCAGTGAAACTGCAGTGCGCCAAATTCAAAACAACAGAAATCCCATAATTAAAATTCCTCAAACATACATGTATTTTACATCATTTTAAAGATACACTTGTTGTAAATCCAGCCACAGTGTCCGATTTCAAAAAGGCTTTATGACGAAAGTAAACCAAACGATTATGTTAGGTGAGTGCCTATTCACAGAATAACACAGCCATTTTTTCAGACAAAGAGAGGATTCACAAAAAGCAGAAATATAGATACAATTAATCACTAACCTTTGATGATCTTCATCAGATGACACTCATAGGACTTCATGTTACACAATACATGTATGTTTTGTTCGGTAAAGTTCATATTTATATCCAATAATCGGAGTTTACATTGGCGCCTTACGTTCAGAATTTCCAAAACATCCTTTGATTTTGCAGAGAGCCTCATCAATTTACAGGAATACTCATAATAAATATTGCTAAAGAGACAACTGTTATGCATGGCATTTTAGATGCACTTCTCCTTAATGCAAACACTGTGTCAGATTTGAAAAAGGCTTTACGGAAAAAGCAAAAACCATGCAATAATCTGAGGTCGGCGCTCAGAGCCCAATCAAGAAACAATAATAGCCGCCATATTATGCAGTCAACAAAAGTCATAAAAGCATTATAAATCTTCACTTACCTTTGCTGATCTTCATCGGGATGCACTCCCAGGACTCCCACTTCAACAAGAAATGTTTGTTCTGTTCGGTAATGTCCATAATTTATGTCCAAATAGTTACTTTTGTTAGCGCATTTGGTAAACAAATCCAAAGTCACAAAGCGCGTTCACTAAAAGCAGACAAAATGTCAAAAAGTCGTAGAAACAGTAGAAAAATGTCAAACGATGTATTGAATAAATTTTTAGGATGTTTTTAACATAATTCTTCAACAATGTTCATACCGGAGAATTCTTTTGTCTTCAGAAAAGCAAATGGAACAGGAGCAAACTCTCATGTGAACGCGCATGGTCAGCTCGTGGCTGCTGGCAGAAAAAGAGAAGATGCAAAACAGGGGAATTATAAATGGGCAAACTTGCAGTGATGCACATTTGTACCACAACTACATCACTCAAAACCCACACATTCACACACACACATTCACACTGCAATGTAAAGGGTTATCGGTGCTCTGGCATGTGGGAGTAGTCAGGGCGGCGGAGGAGGAGCTCTTTGTGTGATGACTCATTCCTCTCTCCTTCGGCCCCATTAAACAGTAGAGGCATCAGACAAGGTTCTAAAGACTGTTGACATCTAGTGGAAGCCTTAGGAAGTGCAACATGACCAATATCCCACTGTATCTTCAATAGGAGCTGAGTTGAAAATTGACCAACCTCAGATTTCCCACTTCCTGGTTGGATTTTTATCTCAGGTTTTTGCCTGACATATGAGTTCTGTTATACTCACAGACATCATTCGAACAGTTTTAGAAACTTCAGAGTGTTTTCTATCCAAATCTACTAATACTATGCATATTCTAGCTTTTATGGCTTTGTAGCAGGCCGTTTACTCTGGGCATGCTTTTCATCCGGACGTGAAAATACTGCCCCCTACCCAAAAGAAGTTAAATAAAGTTCACCTGTGTGCATTCCAAGTGTCACATATTCTCAGTATATATACACCTATATACACCTGTTCTGAAAGGCCCCAGAGTCTGCAACACCACTAAGCAAGGGGCATCACCAAGCAAGCGGCACTATGAAGACCAAGGAGCTCTCCAAACAAGTCAGGGACAAAGTTGTGGAGAAGTACAGATCAGGGTTGGGTTATAAAATGTCAGAAACTTTGAACATTCCACAGAGCACCATTAAATCCATTATTAAAAAATTGAAAGAATATGGCACCACAACAAACTTGCCAAGAGAGGGCCGCCCACCAAGCTCACGGACCAGGCAAGGAGGGCATTGATCAGAGAGGCAACAAAGAAACCAAAGATAACCCTGAAGGAGCTGCAAAGCTCCAGAACGGAGATTGGAGTATCTGTCCATAGGACCACTTTAACTGACTTGCCTAGTTAAATAAAGGTTAAAAAAATGGGTGTAGACAAAGAAGGGCTCTCTAATAGTAGTACCAAAACATTGAGAGGGTTTTCTCAAAATGAGTTTACAACTTTCAAAGCAGAATTACTCTCCCATTGTTTCCTCAAATGCAATGTATGATAAATCATTTTGTAGCTCTGAGTCTCTACTTTTATCCAATGTAAAAAACAGAATTTCAAATGTTGCTACATAAGACCGAATCCAGGTTGTGAGTCACAAATGTTAATGTGAGTTGCATTGCTTCAATATGGAAATGCATTCACACTGATATAGGGGCTAGGCCTATTGTAAATTGCAGTCTGGACATGGACCTTTCAAAGGTAAATAAGATTAAACTCACTAGACTATTGATAAAGCTCAACAAGACAGTGTATAACTCTAATTCATTTCTAATAAAAATGTAACAACAACTTGTTATAAAAAGGTAATGTCTAAATACAGTTTCAGTCACCATAATTTCTCTCTGTGGTCATATAATACAGACAAGGCAACATACACATTTTCACAGGAGCTGGATAAAGATCCAATGTAAAGAGAAAGGGAGTATATCCACACACCATTATACTGCTATAAGTGTAAGGTTTTATAAACATCATGGAACCATCTTACATTTGCACTTCTTCAGAAATAGAGGACGGAAATGCATTTCCATTCGAGCCATGTACATTTGCACCATAAAGCCCTGCAGGAGTTTTTCTGGATTAAAAAAAGGGTTAGGTGGTGGGTGTGTTCAGGGGGCTTGGCATGGGGCGTGGGGCGGTGCCGCTGAATATGTCTACAACCCCATCTTGGTTGTGTAGAGAATCGTTTGCATTTTTAAGCCAATGTCATGCAATTCTACAATTTTGCCAAGGAGCTTAGATAACATTTAGTAGTTTTAATGCTAATTTCCTGCAATTCTATGCATTTTGCCATGGCTAATGCTGTTTGAATATGCTTAAACATAACACCAAAATGAATACTGCCAAATGTTCAATTCTGTTAAGCTTTCATTATGGTGGTGTGTTATCTTTTCAACATACTTTCTATCTGGTTTTAGTCGTTGAAGTTTACACTGAAAGAGTTTTTCCATCCTGAAAATGTATTTAAACAAATTAAACATTTTGGACTAAGGTGGCCGGAAAAACGCTTAGGCTGCCCTGCTCAAGGATTACAACGGCAGAAAAATCCCTGCCATGGATGGTGAATCTTTCTAATAGATTAAACTACCTCTAACTTACTTCATACTGGGCACAGAGACATACAAATGATATCCACAAGTTCATATGACCCTGGAGAAGTAGATAAATGGTCTCATTGCCAAAAACACCAAAGTATCCCTGTAATCACATTAAATGAAAAACAATCACCTACTGTTTTTAAACCAAAAACAATAATGCTAAACAGGATTGGGTCTTGACCATGATATCATAAATCGCATACCTCGTTCCATGGCACTGTGTGCACACGCAGGCCTAAATGTCTTTACGCATAACATTTTGCACGTCTATTCAAAATACTAGGCTCCTGTCAATTGTAACGTTGCCTATTTGCGAGGCAGATTGTCAAAAATATTTGCCGTTGATATGGCATTATAGGATGACAGAATGGTTTGGAGGAGTGAGTCTGTAATAATGAGATGGATAGCCTATTTTACAGAGCGAAATGCAGGTATGTGAATTGTAAATAACTAAAAAGCATGAGGGCAAAAACCCTCAAAGCACTCTCAGTAGGCTATTAAAAGTCCTTTATTCATAGGCTACTGGGGTAATGGCCAGGATAACAAGATGCTGCTAAACCTTGATTAACACTCTGACTGCTCATTAATGTAAAAATAATATTACTCTGCAATTTTTAAGTCATAGCTCCCTCTGTCCTTGACTTTTCCCAAATCAGTCTATATAACACATTGCCATTGTTAGAATCCAACTATAACAAACAGAATTGGAGTTATGACCAGTTTTACGAGGGCATGCCGCTCCTTCTCCTGACAGTAGGGCGTGCTCCGCTCCTTCTCCTGACAGTAGGGCGTGCTCCGCTCCTTCTCCTGACAGTAGGGCGTGCTCCGCTCCTTCTTCTGACAGTAGGGCGTGCTCCGCGGCTTCTCCCGACAGTGGATGTTCCCGTGCCCATTTAATAATCACCCCAATAATTGCCTCGAAACTATACCAAAACTAATTTCACACATACTGTATAACACATGAAGTAAAGTACAGTATGATGGGGAGAATGGGTCAGTTGATGAGCCAGGAGAAACTAACACTGAATAATTATGTAATCACCAATTGTGAATGAACAACAGGGCCACTCTATTGTATTCGTATATTCTAATTGTCATCTCACACTTGCACCTCCTTAGCGACAGACGAAAATAGAGCCATTAGTGACATATAAATATAATTCAATACACATCCCCGAGTATGTCTCCTTACACTACACATCCCCGAGTATGTCTCCATACACTACACATCCCTGAGTATGTCTCCATACACTACACATCCCTGAGTATGTCTCCATACACTACACATCCCTGAGTATGTCTCCATACACTACACATCCCTGAGTATGTCTCCATACACTACACATCCCTGAGTATGTCTCCTTACACTACACATCCCCGAGTATGTCTCCATACACTACACATCCCTGAGTATGTCTCCATACACTACACATCCCTGAGTATGTCTCCATACACTACACATCCCGAGTATGTCTCCTTACACTACACATCCCCGAGTATGTCTCCTTACACTACACATCCCCGAGTATGTCTCCATACACTACACATCCCTGAGTATGTCTCCATACACTACACATCCCTGAGTATGTCTCCATACACTACACATCCCTGAGTATGTCTCCTTACACTACACATCCCTGAGTATGTCTCCATACACTACACATCCCTGAGTATGTCTCCTTACACTACACATCCCTGAGTATGTCTCCATACACTACACATCCCCGAGTATGTCTCCATACACTACACATCCCTGAGTATGTCTCCATACACTACACATCCCCGAGTATGTCTCCATACACTACACATCCCTGAGTATGTCTCCATACACTACACATCCCCGAGTATGTCTCCTTACACTACACATCCCCGAGTATGTCTCCATACACTACACATCCCCGAGTATGTCTCCATACACTACACATCCCTGAGTATGTCTCCATACACTACACATCCCTGAGTATGTCTCCTTACACTACACATCCCTGAGTATGTCTCCATACACTACACATCCCTGAGTATGTCTCCTTACACTACACATCCCTGAGTATGTCTCCATACACTACACATCCCCGAGTATGTCTCCATACACTACACATCCCCGAGTATGTCTCCTTACACTACACATCCCCGAGTATGTCTCCATACACTACACATCCCCGAGTATGTCTCCATACACTACACATCCCTGAGTATGTCTCCATACACTACACATCCCCGAGTATGTCTCCATACACTACACATCCCTGAGTATGTCTCCATACACTACACATCCCTGAGTATGTCTCCATACACTACATATCCCCGAGTATGTCTCCTTACACTACACATCCTGAGTATGTCTCCATACACTACACATCCCTGAGTATGTCTCCATACACTACACATCCCCGAGTATGTCTCCATACACTACACATCCCTGAGTATGTCTCCATACACTACACATCCCTGAGTATGTCTCCATACACTACACATCCCCGAGTATGTCTCCATACACTACACATCCCTGAGTATGTCTCCATACACTACACATCCCCGAGTATGTCTCCATACACTACACATCCCTGAGTATGTCTCCATACACTACACATCCCTGAGTATGTCTCCATACACTACATATCCCCGAGTATGTCTCCTTACACTACACATCCCTGAGTATGTCTCCATACACTACACATCCCTGAGTATGTCTCCATACACTACACATCCCCGAGTATGTCTCCATACACTACACATCCCTGAGTATGTCTCCATACACTACACATCCCTGAGTATGTCTCCATACACTACACATCCCTGAGTATGTCTCCATACACTATACATCCCCGAGTATGTCTCCATACACTACACATCCCTGAGTATGTCTCCATACACTACACATCCCTGAGTATGTCTCCATACACTACACATCCCTGAGTATGTCTCCATTCACTACACATCCCTGAGTATGTCTCCGTTCCATATATTGTAAGCACTTCTCTCCTATTACACTACATGAATACTATCTGTTCACCAATGTGTTATGTCTCTTGACTCTGACAGACGTATGAAGAGAAATATAAACCCTCTCATCTAGCAGAAACGTCTTTACTACTGAGCACAGTCAAGTCTGTGAGCTTGACACTGTTACTGTGTGAGTGGCAGACTCCCATTCATGGACCCTGAATAAAGGAAGCTCTGCTCTCAAAATTATAGGATTCAAAGTCTCATTGTGTCTTGCACGTTTTGTTTCGCCGCCGAGCCTTGCTCGGTGTGTCTCTGTGAGTGGCAGGCTGCAATTCAGATCTCAAAGCTCACTGAGTTGCAGAGAATTGCATGGAATAAAATGTATATGAGAGAGAGAGAGAGAGAGAGAGAGAGAGAGAGAGAGAGAGAGAGAGAGAGAGAGAGAGAGAGAGAGAGAGAGAGAGAGAGAGAGAGGAGAGAGAGAGAGAGAGAGAGAGAGAGAGGAGAGAGAGAGGAGAGAGAGAGAGAGAGAGAGAGAGAGAGAGAGAGAGAGAGAGAGAGAGAGAGGAGAGAGAGAGAGAGAGAGAGAGGAGAGAGAGAGAGAGAGAGAGAGAGAGAGAGAGGAGAGAGAGAGAGAGAGAGAGAGAGAGAGAGAGAGAGAGAGAGAGAGAGAGAGAGAGAGAGAGAGAGAGAGAGAGAGAGAGAGAGAGAGAGAGAGAGAGAGAGAGAGAGAGAGAGAGAGAGAGAGAGAGAGAGAGAGAGAGAGAGAGAGAGGGGGGCTGACAGTAAATCTCAGTAAGACAAAAATAAAAATAATGGTGTTCCAAAAACAGGTCCAGTTGCTAAATACAAATTCCATCTAAAGACCTAGAGCACACAAAACACTATGCATACCTCAGACTAAACATCAGCGCCACAGGTAACTTCCACAAAGCTGTGAACGATCTGAGAGACAAGGCAAGAAGGGCCTTCTTTGCCATCAAAAGGAACATAAAATGTGATGTACCAATTAGGATCTGGTTAAAAATACTTGAATCGGTTATAGAACCCATTGCCCTTAATGGTTCTATAACTGGGTTCCCCTCACCAACCAAAAATTCACAAATGGGACGAACACCAAATTGAGACTCAGCATGCAGAATTCTGCAAAATTATCCTCTGTGTACAGTGTAAAACATCAAATAATGCATGCAGAGCAGAATTAGGCAGATACCCGCTAATTATCAAAAACCTGAAAAGAGCCATTATTAAATTCTACAACAATCTAAAAGGAAGTGATTCCCAAACCTTCCATAACAAAGCCATCACCTACAGAGAGATGAACCTGGAGAAGAGTCCTGTAATCAAGCTGGTCCTGGGGCTCTGTTCACAAACACAAACAGACCACACAGAAACCCAGGAAAGCAACAGCAACATAATTAGACCCAACCAAATCATGAGAAAACAAAAAGATAATTACTTTACACATTGAAAGAATTAACAAAAAAACAGAGCAAACTAGAATGCTATTTGGCACTCAACAAAGAGTACACAGTGGAAGAATACCTGACCACTGTGACTGACCCAAACTTAAGGAAAGCTTTGACCATGTACAGACTCCATGAGCATAGCCTTGCTATTGAGAAAGGTCGCCGTTGGCAGACCTGGCTCTCAAGAGAAAAGAGGCTATGTGCACACTGCCCACAAAATGAGATGGAAACTGAGCTGCACTTCCTAATCTCCTGCCCAATGTATGACCATATTAGAGACACATATTTCCCTCAGATTACACAGATCCATAAAGAATTCGAAAACAAACCCGATTTTGATAATCTCCCATATCTACTGGGTGAAATACCACAGTGTGCCATCACTGCAGCAATATTTTTGACCTGTTGCCACAAGAACAGGTCAACCAGTGAAGAATAAACACCATTGTAAATTCAACCCATATTTATGCCTATTTATTTTCCCTTTTGTACTTTAACCGTTTGTACATCGTTACAACACTGAAAGTGTGTCGTGTTTATTTTTAATTTTTATTGCTTATTTCACTCTTGTATATTGTCTACCTCACTTGCTTTGGCAATGTTAACATATGTTTCCCATGCCAATAAAGCCCCTTGAATTGAATTGATAGAGGGCGAGAGAGAGACTTCATAGAGAGGACTCCCTACAGGCTTCCTTTTCTGCTCTCTCATCTGTACAGTATTTTGCTCCCGTTATTTATTCTCATCACTCCATCCCACCAGCGAGAAGCCGAAGCAAAAGAAGAGAGAGAGGAGAGGTTTGCACAGAAATAGTGACTTCCTTTTACATTAGACTCCCTGCAAAGTGCCTTATTTCACACTTCACACTGCGTTTTGATGCAATGCTTTCCTTCTTATTGCAAGAAATGTCACCCCAAAAAATATCTCATCTCGTGGAGAGAGAGAGGGGGAGAGAACGAGAGAGAAATAGAGGCAGAGAAATATGTAAAGTTAGACAGAGAGAGAGAGAGAGTTATAGTGTGTGTGTGTGTGTGTGTGTGTGTGTGTGTGTGTGTGTGTGTGTGTGTGTGTGTGTGTGTGTGTGTGTGTGTGTGTGTGTGTGTGTGTGTGTGTGCGCGTGCATGCATGCATGCATGGAAGAGCATGCATGGAAGAGCATGCATCGGTTGTGCCATAGCCATAATGAGAAACTTTGCTTTGGCTGGATAAAGCTATCTGGCAATGACAAGCAACATAAGCCCATTGAACAACTCTCTCTGAACAACTCTTTCTGAACAACTCTTTCTGAACAACTCTTTCTGAACAACTCTTTCTGAACAACTCTTTCTGAACAACTCTCTCTGAACAACTCTCTCTGAACAACTCTCTCTGAACAACTCTCTCTGAACAACTCTCTCTGAACAACTCTCTCTGAACAACTCTCTCTGAACAACTCTCTCTGAACAACTCTCTCTGAACAACTCTCTCTGAACAACTCTCTCTGAACAACTCTCTCTGAACAACTCTCTCTGAACAACTCTCTCTGAACAACTCTCTCTGAACAACTCTCTCTGAACAACTCTCTCTGAACAACTCTCTCTGAACAACTCTCTCTGAACAACTCTCTCTGAACAACTCTCTCTGAACAACTCTCTCTGAACAACTCTCTCTGAACAACTCTCTCTGAACAACTCTCTCTGAACAACTCTCTCTGAACAACTCTCTCTGAGCAACTCTCTCTGAACAACTCTCTCTGAGCAACTCTCTCTGAACCTCTCACTCCACTTCTCTCTCTATCCAGGCCGTCATTGTAAATACAAATTTGTTCTTATCTGACTTGCCTAGTTAAATAAAGGTCCAATTAAAATATAAAGTCAAAATCCACCTCTCTCCCTATCCACCTCTCTCTCTCTCTCTCTACCTCTCTCTACCTCTCTCTACCTCTCTCTACCTCTCTCTACCTCTCTCTACCTCTCTCTACCTCTCTCTACCTCTCTCTACCTCTCTCTACCTCTCTCTACCTCTCTCTACCTCTCACTCTCTGTCTCACACACACACAAAACATCACACATTACTCGCCACTCCATCACCATACCTCCCACAGTTTTCATCCACCCTCAGAAACCCTTTTGGTCACATTAAATGCCAGCATGGTAGCACAGGCTCCATCTTGAAACCATTTAGTCAGGAAATTGTATAATTCACTCATCTGTTTCTCAGCTGCTTGCTAGTCCTGGGATGCTGTAATTATGGGGCTGTATAACTAAGAGCCAGCCACATGTGTGTGTGTGTCTCTCTCTCTCTCTCTCTATTCTATTCTATTTTATTCTACGGGCTTCATTGGCATGGAAAACCAAAGCAAGTGAAATCTCTCTCTTCCACTCACCTCTCAACCCCAGCACAATCCTCCGGGAAACACACAGAAATAAAATCAAATGCACATGTTTAGTATATGTCATTGCGGGTGTAGTAATATCTAACAATACACAACAATACACACACATCTAAAAAGTAAAAAAATGGATTTTAGAAATATGTAAATATTAGGACGAGCAATGTCGTAGTCCAGAGTATAGCATATCTGATAGCATAGTATATGTACAGCAATAGCTGAATAGGATGGACTTGACTAGAATACAGTACTTACATATGAAATAGGTAAAACTATATGTAAACAGTATTAAAGTGGCCAGTGTTCCATTATTAAAGTGGCCAGTGTTCCATGCCCAGCGTTGATGCACCTGTACTGACCTCGCCTTCTGGATGACAGTGGGGTGAACAGACTGTGGCTCAGGTAGCTGATGTCCTTGATGACCCTCTTGGCCTACCTTTGACACCCTGGGTGATGTAGATGTCCTGAAGGGCAGGCAGTGTGCTCCCAGTGACGCGTTGGGCTTACTGTACTACCCTCTGGAGAGCCTTGCGGGTGCGGACGGTGCAGTTGCCGTACCAGGCTGTGATACAGCCTGACAGGATTCTCACAGTTGTGCATCTGTAGTGGCCAAGACACATTTTTTCAGTCTCAAGAGGTTGAAAAGGCGCTGTTGCTGTCTCCTGAAGTCCACGATCAGCTCCTTCATTTTGTTGACGTTGGGGGAGAGGTTATTTTCCTGGCACCACTCCGTTTGGGCCCTCACCTCCTCCCTGTAGGCTGTCTCGTCATTGTTGGTAATCAGGCCTACCACTTTTGTGTCGTCAGCAAACTTGATGATTGAGTTGGAGACGTGCATGGCCACGCAGTCATAGGTATACAGTGAGTACAGGAGGGGGCTGAGCACGCACACTTGTGGGGCCCCTGTGTTGAGGATCAGCGTATTATTGGTGTTGTTGCCTACCTTCACCACCTGGGGGCGGCCCATCAGGAAGTCCAAAACCCAGTTGCACAGGGTGGGGTTCAGACCTATGGCCTCGAGCTTAATGATGAGTTTGGAGGATAGTATGGTGTTGAAGGCTGAGCTGTAGTCAATGAATAGCATTTTTACATACAGTTGAAGTCGTAAGTTTACATACACATTAACCTCTCTGGGATATGTGGGGCTGTAGCGTCCCACTTGGCCAATAGCCAGGGAAAATGTAGAGCGCCAAATTCAAAGAAATTATATAAAATCAAACTTTCATTAAATCACACATGTAAGATACCAAATTAAAGCTACACTCGTTGTGAATCCAGCCAACATGTCAGATTTCAAAAAGGCTTTTCGGCGAAAGCATAAGATGCTATTATATGATGATAGCACAACAGTAAACAAAGAGAGAGAAGCATATTTCAACCCTGCAGGCACGACACAAAATGCATAAATAAAATATAAATCATGCCTTACCTTTGACGAGATTCTTTTGTTGGCACTCCAATATGTCCCATAAACATCACAAATGGTCCTTTTGTTTGATTAATTCCGTCCATATATATCCAAATTGTCCATTTATTTGGCGCGTTTGATCCAGAAAAAAAACAGCTTCCAATTTGCGCAACGTCACTACAAAATATCTCAAAAATGACAACTAAACTTTGCCAAAACATTTCAAACTACGTTTGTAATACAACTTAAGGTTATTGTGAAGCACGGGGGTGGCAGCATCATGTTGTGGGGGTGCTTTGCTGCAGGAAGAACTGGTGCACTTCACAAAATAGATGGCATTATGAGTTAGGAAAATTATGTGGATATATTGAAGCAACATCTCAACACCTCAGTCAGGAAGTTAAAGCGTGGTCGCAAATGGGTCTTCCAAATGGACAATGATCATTAATTAAAAATTTCTTCTCTGACATCTTCTTTACACCAATAGGAAGGCGTATAGATTGTCAGCAGACTCCTAAGTGTTAAGACCATGTATAGGCATCAAATTGAAAAGAGCATCGATTTCTGACATTTTACTTCCTGGTCAGGAAAAGTGCTGCAGAAGGACTTCTGTTTCACTCAGAGAAATAATTCCAACACTTTTAGAAACTAGAAAGTGCTTTCTATCCAAAAGGAATAATAATATTCATATTGTACGAGCAAGATTTGAGTAGGAGGCCGTTTGAAATGGGCACGATTTCACTGGCTACTCAACACTTTGCCTTGCAGCCATAAGAAGTTTTAAGAACAACAAAGTCAAGGTATTGGGGTGGCCATCACAAAGCCCTGACCTCAATCCAATAGAAGATTTGTGGGCAGAACTGAAAAAGATTGTGCGTGCAAGGATGCCTACAAACCTGACTCAGTTTTACCAGCTCTGTCAGTAGGAATGGGCCTAAATTTACCAAACTTATTGTGGGAAGCTTGTGGAAGGCTACCTGAAGCGTTTGACCCAAGTTAAACAATTTAAAGGCAATGCTACCAAATACTAATTGAGTGTATGTAAACTTCTGACCCAGTGGGAATGTGATGAAATAAATAAAAGCTGAAATAGATCATTCTCTCTACTATTATTCTGACATTTCACATTCTTAAAATAAAGTGGTTATCCTAACTGACCTAAGACAGGGATTCTTTACTAGGCTTAAATGTCAGGAACTGTGAAAAACTGAGATTAAATGTATTTGGCTAATGTGTATGTAAACTTCTGACTTCAACTGTATTTGCATACTTGAACTGCGCAAATATGACTGAAGTGTGGTGGGCTCTCCTCCAAGGGAGACTTTATCCAGCTCAGTAAATCCTCATGCATAAATTGTCCGCAACAGTGAAATGGGCTTCTTTTATGTGAATTAATGAGGAGGCGGAACACACCTCAATTCAAACTGTTGTTAGAAAATACAAATTGTTAGAAAATAATTTGAAATTGACAAGTTGACAAGTCGCCTACAGATAATTAACAGGCAGCACGTTTTAACTGTCCTGTTGCGTAATAATCACTTGTTGGAACAGTGAGTGCATTCTGACATCACGTGCATAAAACAACTCATGCTGGGGCGACTGTTAGAGATATTTGGAACTCATATGTGAAAAGGTTAAAGGTATTAAGTAGCCGAGGTGAGGTGAAGCGGCACTGTTGAAATTGCAGCCTCAATGCCAGGGCATTAATTGGGCATTCAGTCCCTGGCATGGCTGGTATTGTGAGGGATGAGATGGTAGGATCAGGATAAATCTCTGGTGATGCTCTGTTCTGGCATGGAAAGATGTGTTGAGGTGTGCCTGTGTGCCAAATGGCACCCTATTCCCTTTATAGTGCGCTACTGTTGGTCAAAAGTACAGTACAGTATTGGAGTGTATAGGGAATAGGGTGGCGTTTGGGATAGATCCTGTGTGTTTCTACCAGGGTAATCTGTAGCATGTAGTGGCTGACCTTGCCTTGCCTTCACACCCCAGAGTCCTCGCAAACTGCTTAAGGCCAGACCTGTAAACAGTTGAGGGATTATCCTCCCCAGGTTCACCTTTGTAACACCGCCACTCTGATCCCTCCCTTTCCTCAGGATTATACACTCCCTCCTGGTTCTCCTCTTTTCTACCTCCACTATTCTCTGCCTCACTCTCTCCATCCACAACCACAGAGGAGGCTGGTGAAGGGAGGACAGCTCATAAGAATGGCTGGAATGGAATGAATGGAGTCAATACCATTACATTGATTCCATTCCAGTAATTTCTAAGAGCCCATCCTTGAATTCTGCCACCAGCCACCACTGATTCAAAATGCTGAACCAGCCACTCTCCAATACGACGATGGGGAATGTCTGCTCTGTGAGGATGTGTGGCTTTTTTGTACCATTATTTCTGCCAGCTTGGTCTTGTACACCTCGTTCTTCTAGAGCCAAAAGCCACGGTCTGATCACTGTACACACCAGTCACCAGACCACAATGAAGCCATTCCTCACCTGCCTGACTGGAGTTCACTGCTTTGTGGATGTTATGGGAGAGAGGAGAGCATAATGTGTAATCAATTGCCAGACACATTGACATATCTGTAATAGGTGATTACAAGACAATGGATGTACATTGTCCTTGTGAAACAAATGAGGATGGCAGTTGGTGAGGAGAGGAGGGGGTTGGTCGATTAATAGGCTAGTGAATGTGTCTGCCACACCAGTGTTCTCTCATTCTCCGTGGGCCTGGAATGAATGATCCGCCTTCACATTCCTGACCCGTTGATTCTCATGGAAGAATGTCAATTTGTCTCCCCGACTCTATGTCTCTGTACAAAATTATCAGAGACACGGAGCATAACGTTTGTTATCATTTATTGGCTAAAATCTATGTTTGGGTTGCCTTGTCATTGAACCAGACCGACTGAGACCAGATCAATACCGATGCGTTTGCGAGAGAATAAATTGTTTCTAATGTCATCCTGGTTTCATATTATATCACATTCTTTCTACTGCTTCCCTTCAAAGTTTGCTGCCATCAGACGTTCCTTACAGGTTTGGATTGTTGCAAATCCTCCTTCAGAGTTCTGACTGACAATCTTCCAATGTTCTGAAGTTCAGATGTTCTAAGCTAACAGAAACCTGCCAGACAGAAGCCTTTGAATTCCGGCGTACACTTGGGAATATCTCTGTGGGGATTTCTGTTTCATTACTTCCTTTTGCCATCATATACAGCAGAGGCAGGGTCTTCCTTTCCCTCAGTTTAATGTAAATCCAGCTCAGGCAACAGCCACCATTCCGACGAATAGCACTATGAAATTAACCCTAATCACCTTGGCTACTGTATGTGTTTTTTACTTTAGGGAACCATTATCCTGTAATACTGTATCCATAATCTGGCTTCTCAGACTTGGCAGACCCGAGCCAGACCCAGAGCCAGACCCAGAGCCAGACCCAGAGCCAGACCCAGAGCCAGACCCAGACCCAGAGCCAGACCCAGACCCAGAGCCAGACCCAGACCCAGAGCCAGACCCAGAGCCAGACGCAGAGCCAGACGCAGACCCAGAGCCAGAGCCAGAGCCAGACCCAGAGCCAGAGCCAGACCCAGAGCCAGAGCCAGAGCCAGACCCAGACCCAGACCCAGACCCAGAGCCAGAGCCAGAGCCAGACCCAGAGCCAGACCCAGACCCAGAGCCAGAGCCAGACGCAGAGCCAGAGCTGCAGGGTCATAACGTTTTCTATTACCTCCTGCCTTTCAAGCCACATTTCCCACCCATAAAAGAGGATATTATAAATACATCATATTGTATGAGGACATCTCCGTTAGTGTATGACATGCAGTTCCATCTTTGGCATGAGATAACCTGGATCCCGGGACGGGGTTGAAACCTTCAAAATACAGTTTATGCATGTGTTTGTGTGTGACTCTGTATGTGCATGTGTGCGTATAGAATATAGAGTGAGTGGGATATTAACAATCATGCACCATGACTTGCTAATCAGATGGAGACCGTTCTCTCTTTCATCTATTTTGTTCCACCGCAAAGCCATTATACATGTCTTTGTGTTGCACCTGTGCAGTGGTCTTAATTAGGATGTTAATTGACTTTCTGTTCCCTTAGCTTTCTGTGTGTGTGTGTGTGTGTGTGTGTGTGTGTGTGTGTGTGTGTGTGTGTGTGTGTGTGTGTGTGTTTGTGTGTATGTGTGTATGTGTGTGTGTGTGTGGGTGTTTGCTGCAACCTTCACAGCATTAATTAAAACTCACTCTCCCCCTGAGATCAGCAGCCTCAATTAACCTCTCACAGTGTTCCACGATTGGCCAATTATGTCCTCCGTCTCCCCCTCTCCTCCCCCACCTCCTCCTCCCTATTCTTCTCCCTCATCCTGCATGTCAGCAAACACAGACAAACCAACCGCAGATAGATACTGTGACTGCATCCAAAATTGCACAATTTTCCCTATTTAGTGCACTACTTTAATCATTAATCAGAGTCCTGGGACCTGGTCAAATGTAGTGCACTAAAAAGGGAATAGGGTGTAATTTTTTGGGAGGAAACCTGTGCACTCCAAAGGTCTCGTCTCACAAGATAAGATGTATCTCTGATGTTATGCTGTTTTGGGGATTATGTCATGGGTTGCGTTTTGACAGTACTTTGTGTACATTTTGTGTTTAATAGTTATCCTATGCTGACTATTGTTGTCCCTGTAGTTTCTCTGTTGTGGTGGATTGGCTTGTTATCAAAAGATATAGTTTATGCATCTGTCCCTCACTGTTGCACAGTCAGGACAGACTCATGGAGAGGGGGGGAGAGCAAGCGACATAGAGAGAGCGATAGAGAGAAGGAAAGAGAGAGGGAGACCTGCCAGAGAAAAGAGAGGAGGAGAAAGCTACACACCGTCTCTCATGGTGGGCGGAGACAACTCAGAACACCTGCCAGGTATCGAAGGGACACGTAGATAATGGTATCTCCTACGAAGACATACTGCACGAGAGAGAGAGAGAGAGAGAGAGACAGAGACAGAGAGAGAGAGACACAGAGAGAGAGAGACACAGAAAGAGAGTGAGAGACAGAGACAGAGACAGAGAGAGAATCCTCTCTGATATGGACAAAAATCCATCAAACCTCTCCGATATGGACTGAACTCCATCCAATCTCTCTGATATGGACGACTGAACTCCATCAACTGTCTCTGAAATGGTCTGAACTCCATCAAACCTATCTGATATGGACTGAACTCCATCGATCCTCTCTTAAATGGACTAAACATTATCAACCTTCTATGATATGGACTGAACTCCATCAAACCTCTTTGATTTGGACTACACTTCATCAAACCTCTCTGATATGGACAAAAATACATCAATACTTTCTGATATGGATTTAACTCTATCAAACCTCTCTGATATGGACAAAAATACATCAATACTTTCTGATATGGACACAACTCCATCAAACCTCTCTGATATGGACTAAACTCTATCAAACCTCTCTGATATGGACTAAACTCTATCAAACCTCTCTGATATGGACACAACTCCATCAAACCTCTCTGATATGGACTAAACTCTATCAAACCTCTCTGATATGGACACAACTCCATCAAACCTCTCTGATATGGATTTAACTCTATCAAACCTCTCTGATATGGACTAAACTCTATCAAACCTCTCTGATATGGACTAAACTCTATCAAACCTCTCTGATATGGACTAAACTCTATCAAACCTCTCTGATATGGACTAAACTCCATCAATCCTCTCTGATATGGACTGAGGGGGGGGGGGGGGGGGGGTTGTCATTAGCCTGCTATGCTGTGTTGTGGCACCTTGAGTCATCAGGAAAACACAGATAGACACTAGGGATATGTTCCAAATGGCACCTTGTTTACTATCGTTGACCAGAGCCCTATTATCCTTGTTTAAATTTAGTGCACTATGAAGGAATTAGGATGCCATGTCGGAAGTAAACACAACAAAGAATGCACTGACCAAATAAAGATATCCTCAACAATGGTTTCATGGAAACAAGGTGGGGAAATAAGGTTGATTACAAGTTCCAGACATTCACATTGATTGTCCTTATTGGTCTTAGAGATTTCAGATTGCAGGTTTTGCATCGCTTTCTAAGCAGCAGCTCTTCGTCATTAGTTTATTCTTCTTCAGCCAATGACCATGTGGTGTTGGAGTGCTCTGTATGTGTGTAGTGTGTGCGTGTACGTGTGTGCGTAGGTGCGTGTGTGAGGCCTGCAGGGTTGAAATATGCTACACTCTCTTTGTTTACTGTTGTGCTATCATCAGATAATAGCATCTTATGCTTTCGCCGAAAAGCCTTTTTGAAATCTGACATGTTGGCTGGATTCACAACGAGTGTAGCTTTAATTTGGTATCTTACATGTGTGATTTAATGAAAGTTTGATTTTTATATAATTTTATTTGAATTTGGCGCTCTGCATTTTCCCTGGCTATTGGCCAAGTGGGACGCAAGCGTCCCGCCTATCCCAGAGAGGTTTAATGTGTACGTTTGACAGACAGACATGGTGTGATCTGAATGTCCTGTATATGAAACAATGTATTGAAATGTTCTAACTCAGTTTTCTCTCTTTGTCTTTCCGGTGCTGTCTCCCTGTTCCCTTCATGTGAATCTGTTAACAGGTAAAGTTATCAAAGCCTCTTTTTTCAACCTTCATTTATTTAGAGTTTTTAGCAGCCTCATAAATCATGGAAGAAGAGCAGAGGATGAATGATAGTATTAATGAAGTCCTATTTAACCACTATAGCTGGGGGCTTAATGAGCAACTCATGAACATAACAGTCAATTACAAAAGCTTTTGACCCTTAGTAATTTCTAACTCTCGGTCCCTGGCTTTACCTCTCTCGCTCTGTCTCTCTTGGTATGATGGAGCTGTAGAGGTTTTCACCCACACCCAGTGGGTTTCACACACACACACACACACACACACACACACACACACACACACACACACACACACACACACACACACACACACACACACACACACACACACACACACACACACACACACACACACACACACACACACACTCTCTTGAGCACACGCATGCACATACACACGCACACACACATACGAGTTCTTGACCTCTATGAACAGAGACGTTTGACTGCAGTAGAAGCAGTCAAAACAGCTATTAGAATTTGTCAGTGTAATTTGAATAAGCCCTTCAGCCCTTCTCTCTCTTCTCTCTACATGGAGAAGTTAATCAAACTTTTTGATATAGGTATTTTTGCCAACTCAGCATTTGTTACCTGTCGGAAATACATTGTCAATATCCACTTAATAAAGTAGGTGAGCGGCGTGTGTGATAGACTGTAATATGCAAGCCAAGCAATATTTGGACACATCTTGTACAAGTCCTCCAAGAAGTTAATGTGCAGATGACTGGCTGTCTATGTGGAAGTGTCTGTATCTCAGCTGTCAGGTGGCTCGTCTGTGTGGATAATGTCTGTCTGTCTTTCTGTCCCGGTCTAAGGTGACTTGTTGTGTTTGTCTAGCGGAGGTTCTTGTGACTTTGTATCTGTGTGTGTGTTTCCTGTATACTGGTGAGCTGCCAGTGAATAGCGGTCCTGTAAACGTGAAACAAACCAGCTGCTGGAACTGAGAGACATAGCCTGTGTCCCAAATGGAACCCTATTCCTTATATAGTGTACTACTTTTGAACATGGCCCATAGGCCTCTTGTCAAAAGTAGTGCACTATATTGGGAGAATGAGGGATAATGAAGTCATAGTTCAAAACAGGTACACCGCTTGTCTCGGTCCTGGTTCATTTTACAAATCCTCTATTCTACTGTCTATTCTATGGTTGAAATCATTGTCGACTAACAATGATGAGAGAGACGGCGGGAGAGAGAGAGAGATGGAGAGAGATGGAGAGAGAGAGAGAGAGATGGAGAGAGAGAGAGAGAGAGAGATGGAGAGAGAGAGAGAGGAGAGAGAGAGAGAGAGAGATGCATGCATCAGGACAGGCATAACTGTGATCTGGTTGATCCCTGTCTGACCCAGTGTTCTAGCTCCTTGCCATCCAGGGCCTCTATATCAGGCTTTGGCATAGGAAGGCCTGAAAAAGTGTTAAATACTCCAGCCACCCTAGTCATAGACTGTTCACTCTGCTACCGTCCAGAAAATGGTACCCGGAGCATCACCTCTCGGAACAACAGGCTCCGAGACAGCTTCTATGCGCAAGCAATAACACTGCCAAATAGCCATAAGAGTGTTAAATAGTTAATTAATTGTTTTCCAGACTATCTGCACTGACCTTATCTTGCACTGACTCTATGCACACTCACAAAACTAAACATGCACACTATATACACTCACTCACTCACTCACACACACACTACACTGACACTCACTGACACTCACTGACACTCACTCAAAATTTATATTGTAATGGTACTTCCTGTATGGCTCCATATTGATCTGGTACTGGTATTCCCTGTATAATGCTCCACATTGATCTGGTTCTGGTAATTCCTGTATATAGCCACATTCGTGTTTATTTTATTCCTCTTGTGTTACTATTTTTCTTTTTATATATATTTTTTAAATCTGCAACATTTTGAAGAGCTAATATGCAAGCATTTCACGGTAAATCTACACCAATTGTATTCGGCTCGTGACAAATACATTTTGATTTGATTTATTATGACGTCTTGCAGACAGTGTTGTGTGAGGCTTACGGAAGGAACACACCAATGACAATATTGTATCCTCTGACCTGAGGTAGCACAATAGGAGATACTAGTAGCAGTAGTAGTAGTGGTAGTAGTAGTAGTAGTAGCAGTAGTAATAGTAGTAGCAGTGGTAGTAGCAGTAGTAATAGCAGCAGTAGTAGTCGTAGCAGTAGTAGTAGTAGCAGTAGTAGCAGTAGTATTAGTAGCAACAGTAGCATTAGTAGTAGTAGTAGTAGTAGTAGCATTAGCAGTAGCAGGAGCAGGAGCAGTACTAGCAGTAATAGCAGTAGTAATAATAGTAGTAGCAGCAGTGGTAGTCGTTGGTTAGAGTGTTGGGCCAGTAACTAAAAGGTTGCTGGATCGAATCCCCAAGCTGACAAGGTAAACATCTGATGTTCTTCCTCTGAGCAAGGCAGTTAACCCACTGTTCCCCAGGCGCCGAAGACGTGGATTTCGATTTTGGCAGCCCCCCGCACCTCTCTAATTCACAGGGGTTGGGTTAAATGCGGAAGACACATTTCACTTGTACAACTGACTAGGTATCCCCCTTTAGTAGCTGTAGCAGTAGTAGCAGCATTAGTAGCAGCTCATTTTTTGTTATCTTAGCAGAATGGAAATAGGGAGGGACCTTATCTCCTGTGACAATGAGAGGTGTTGCTGGATGGGACAGGCAGGGAGCAGAGGAAGAAAGAAAAGGCGTAGAGCCTTCCGAATGGGAAAATCATATACATTTGCAAAAGTATTCGTCCCCCTTTGCATTTTTCCTATTTGTTGCATTACAACCTGTAATTTAAATTACATTTTTTATTTGGTTTTCATGTAATGCACAGCCACAAAATAGTCAAATTTGGTGAAGTAAAATGAAAAAAGTTAATTGTTTCAAAAAATGTAATAAAAATAAAAACTGAAAAGTGGTGTGTGCATATGTATTCACCCCCTTCACTATGAATCCCCTAAATAAGATCTGGTGCAACCAATTACTTCCAGAAGTCACATAGTTTGTTACATAGATTGCACACAGGTGGACTTTATTTGTCACATGATCTGTCACATGATCTCAGTATATTTACACATATTCTGAAAGGCCCCAGAGTCTGCAACACCACTAAGCAAGGGGCCCCACCAAGCAAGTGGCACCATGAAGAACAAGGAACTCTCCAAACAGGTCACGGACAAAGTTGTGGAGAAGTACAGGTCAGGGTTGGGTTATAAAAAAATATCTGAAACCTTGAACATCCCACGGAGCACCATTAAATGCATTATTAAAAAATGGAAAGAATATGGCACCACGACAAACCTGCCAGGAGAGGGCCACCCATCATAACTCACGGACCAGGAAAGGAGGGCATTAATCAGAGGCAACAAAGATACCAAAGATGACCCTGAAGGAGCTGCAAAGCTCCACAGCGGAGATTGGAGTATCTGTCCATCGGACCACTAAGCTTTACACTCCAAAGAGCTGGATTTACGGACGAGTGGCCAGAAAAAAGCCAATGCTTAATTGGGCTGCAAGCCCGAAGCCGGGCACAATATGACAACAGCCACTTCAAGTGCAGGGCGCGAAATTCAAAATATATTTTTTAGAAATATTTAACTTTGACACATTAACAAATCCAATACAGCATATGAAAGACAAACATCTTGTGAATCCAGCAACATGTCCGATTTTTTAAATGTTTTACAGCGAAAACACGACATATATTTATGTTAGCTCACCACTAAATACAAAAAAGGACAGACATTTTTCACAGCACAGGTAGCATGCACAAAGCCAACCTAACTAACCAAGAACCAACCAAACTAACCAAGAAACAACTTCATCAGATGACAGTCTTATAACATGTTATACAATAAATCTATGTTCTGTTTGAAAAATGTGCATATTTGAGGTATAAATCAGTTTTACATTACAGCTACCATCACAGCTACCGTCACAAAGAGGAGCGAAGCAGCCAGAGTAATTACAGACACCAACGTCAAATACCTAAATACTCATCATAAAACATTTCTGAAAAATCGATGGTGTATAGCAAATTAAAGACAAACATCTTGTGAATCCAGCCAATATTTCCTATTTTTTAAGTGTTTTACAGCGAAAACACAATATAGCATTATATGAGCTTACTACAATAGCCTACCACACTATCGCATTCATTCATCAAGGCACGTTAGCGATAGCAATAGGCACGTTAGCGATAGCGAATAAACCAGCAAAAGATATATAATTTTTGACTAACCTTGATAAGCTTCATCAGATGACAGTCCTATAACATCAGGTTATACATACACTTATGTTTTGTTCGAAAATGTGCGTATTTAGACCGGTCAGTGGTTAGAGCGGTCACTGAAATCAGTGGTTATACATTGTGCTAACGTAGCACCTTTTTCCCAGAATGTGCAGATATTTATGGCACTCAACTATTCTGACCAAATAACTATACATAAACGTTACTAAAAAATACATGTTGTATAGGAAATGATAGATACACTAGTTCTTAATGCAATCGCCGTGTTAGAATTCTAAAAATAACTTCATTACGACATCCAGCTTAGGTATTTCGAGAGAGTACCCAAAATCTGGGCGCAAACAACTATTTCACATGTTCGACAGATATATGAAATAGCATCATAAAATGTGTTCTACTTTTGACGATCTTTCATCAGAATGTTGTACAAGGGGTCCTTTGTCGGGAACAATCGTTGTTTGGATTTAGAATGTCCTCTTCTCCAGTCAATTAGCACGGAAAGCTAGCAAAGTGGCGCGAAGCTCTCCTTCCTGAACAAAGGCACACAACGCAACACGCCTAACGTCCCGGAAAAATTTCAATAATCTAATAAAACTATATTGAAAAAACATACTTTACGATAATATTGTCACATGTATCAAATAAAATCAAAGCCGGAGATGTTAGTCGTCTATAACGACAGCTGTACAGAAGGCAAAACCAGGTCCCTTCTCGCGCTCTCCAGAAAACAGGAAACTGGTGACACGTCATACAAAGAGCTTTTGTTCGACCCCAGATCAAGATACACACTCCATTTCTTCTCTCACTGCCTGTCGACATCTAGTGGAAGACGTATGAAGTGCATGTATACTGATCTATATCAAGGACATTTATAGGCAGGCCCTAGAACAGAGCATCGATTTCAGATTTTCCACTTCCTATCAGGAACTTTGCTTCAAAATGAGTTATGTTTTACTCACAGATATAATTCAAACAGTTTTAGAAACTAGAGAGTGTTTTCTATCCAATAGTAATAATAATATGCATATTGTACGAGCAAGAATTGAGTACGAGGCCGTTTGAAATGGGCACCTTTTATCCGGCTACTCAATACTGCCCCTGCAGCCCAAACAGGTTAAAGAATAAAATAAGCAAACATGTTTGGTGTTAGCCAAAAGGCATGTGCGAGACTCCCCAAACATTTGGAAGAAGATACTCTGGTCAGATGAGACAAAAATGTAGCTTTTTGGCCATCAAGGAAAATGCTATGTCTGGCGCAAACCCATAACCTTTCATCACGCCGAGAACACCATCGATGTTTTTCATCGGCAGGGACTGGGAAACTGGTCAGAATCGAAGGAAGGATGGATGCCGCTAAATACAGGGACATTCTTGAGGGAAACCTGTTTCAGTACTCCAGAGATTTGAGACTGGGACGGAGGTTCACCTCCCAGCAGGAAAATGGCCATAAGCATACTGCTAAAGCAACACTCGAGTGGTTTAAGGGGAAACTATTAAAATGTATTGGAATGTGCTAGTCAAAGCCCAGACCTCAATCCAATTGATAATCTGTGGTTTGACTTAAAGATTGCTGTACACCAGCGGAACCCCTCTAACTTGAAGGAGCTGGAGCAGTTTTGCCTTGAAGAATGGGAAAAAATCCTGTTGGCTATATGTACCAACCTTATAGAGACATACCCCAAGAGACTTGCAGCTGTATTTGCTGCAAAAGGTGTCTCTACAAAGTATTGACTTTGGTGGGGTTAATAGTTATGCACACTCAAGTTTTCTGTTTTCTGTCTTATTTCTTGTTTGTTTCACTGTGAAAACAGATTTTGCATCTTCAAAGTGGTGTGCATGTTGTGTAAATCAAATGATACAAACCTCCCAAAAAACTATTTTAATTCCAGTTTGTAAGGCAATAAAATAGGAAAAATGTGAAAGTGGTTGAATACTTTTGCAAGCCACTGTACGATAGCTCTCACTTCACATTCAGCAAACGGCACCAGAAGCAGATTTAACAGCTGAAATGAGCGAGATCTGGGTGCTGCACCCAACGACACTAACAGGAATAATTGCAACCAGGTCTAAATGGAGAGGAAAGAATGAAATAACAGCCATTATTCACATAGGGCTGTTATTAGTCCACTCACTGAATAGCCAGCTGAGATATGCATCTCGTCAACCTTCACAGATGTTCCAACTAATGACATTCCAACATGGCCAGCCCAGCACTTTGGTTGTTGTTCATTTTTTTGTTCAGTTTGTGTGCATGTCTGTCTGTCTGTGTTCTTTCAGTGTTTATCTCATCTTGATTAAAACAGATTACAACGGGACATGACAACACATGTGGTTGTGATATAGTACGTGCGGCCCAGCACATCACCTTGGCCAAGTTTCCTGCCATCCAAGACCTCTATATATATGTCAGAGGAAGGCCCTAAAAATTGCCACCCTAGTCATAGACAGAGAGAGAGAGAGAGAGAGAGAGGGAGAGAGGGAGAGAGAGAGAGAGGGGTCACCACTGGAGAGGAGGGGGAGAGGGGTTGGAAGAGGGAAAAGAGGGGAAAAGGAGGAGGAGGACACAGAGGGAGAGATAAAGATTCATTTGAAAGGAAGAGGAGGAAAAACAGAGGGAGAGAACAAAGAGAGCAGAGAACAAAGAGAGATAGAGAGAACAGAAATAACAGAGAGCATAGAGAACACAGGGAGACGGAGAAAACAAAGAGAACAAAGAGAGAGAACAGAAATAACAGAGCACAGAGACAGAGAACAGAGAACAGAGAACAGAGAGAGAGAACAGAGATAATATAGAGAGAGAACAGAGAGAGAGAGGAGAGAGAGAGAAATAGAGGAGAGAGAGAGAACAGAGAGCACAGAGAACAGAGAGATCAAAGAGACAGGACAGAGAACAGAAATGACAGAGAGAACAGAGAGATCGAAGAGACAGAACAGAGAACAGAAATTACAGAGAGTACAGAGACAGAGAGATCAAAGAGACAGAACAGAGAACAGAAATTACAGAGAGAATAGAGAGATCAAAGAGACAGAACAGAGAACAGAAATTACAGAGAGTGCAGACACAGAGAGAGAGAACAGAAAGAATAGAGAGAACAAAGTGAGAGAGAACAGAGAGAATAGAGAGAGAACAGAGATAACAGAGAGAGAGAGGAGAGAGAGGGAGAGAGAGAGAGACCTCCGCCTAAACATCAGCGCCACAAATAACTTTCAAAGCTGTGAACGATTTGAGCGACAAGTCAAGAATGTTCTTCCATCAAAATGAACATTAAATTAGACATACCAATTAGGATTTGGCTAAAAATACTTGAATCCATTTTAGAACCGATTACCCTTAATTGTTGTGAAGTCTGGATCAAGAATTCAAAAATGTGACAAACACCAAATTGAGACTCCGCATGCAGAATCCTGCTAAAAATTTCTCAGTGTACAATGTAAAACACCAAATAATGCATGCAGTGCAGAATTACGCCGATATCCGAAAAATATCAAAATCCAGAAAAGAGCTGTTGAATTCTAAAACCACCTAAAAGGAAGTGATTCCCAAACCTTCCATAACAAAGCCATCACCTACAGAGAGATAAACCTAGAGAAGAGTCCCCTAAACAAGCTGGTCCTGGGGCTTTGTTCACAAACACACCACACCAGGACTGCAACACAATTAGACCCAACCAAAACATGAGAAAACAAAAAGAGAATTATTTGACACATTGGAAAGAATTAACAAAAAAACAGAGCAAACTAGAATGGTATTTGGCTCTTAACAGAGAGTCAGAATACCTGACCACTGTGACTGACCCAACTTTAGGAAAGCTTTGACTATGTACAGGCTCAGTGAGCATAGCCCTGCTATTGAGAAAGGCTGCCGTAGGCAGACCTGGCTCTCAGGAGGAAACAGGCTATATGACACATAATTCCCGCAGATTACAGACCCACAAAGAATTAGAAAACAAACCCAATTGAAATCAACTCCCGTATATATTTGGTGAAGTTCCACAGTGTGCCATCACAGCAGCAATGTTTGTGACCTGTTGCCACAAGAAAAGGGTGACCAGTGAAGAACAAACACCATTGTATATACAACTCATATTTATGTTTATTTATCTTCCCTTTTGTACTTTAACTATTTGCACATCATTACAACACTGTATACAGACATAATATGACATTTTAAATGTCTTTATTCTTTTGGATCTTTTGTGAGTGGATTGTTTAATGTTAATTTTTGTTGTTTATTTCACCTTTGTTTATTATCTACTTCACTTACTTTGGTAATGTTAACATATGTTTCTCATGCCAATAAAGCCCTTAATTTGAAAATTGAGAGAGAGAGAGAGAGAGAGATACAAGGGAGACGGATAGAGGGAATGATAAAGGAAACCAAAAGAACGGAGACGATTGTGTCATGAACTTATGTGTGCACAAACATAATTTTGTCCATGACTCAGTTTCAATGTCTTAATACATTTCCTGTTTTGCCTGTCATGTGCAGCCCACTAGGAAACGATTCCTTTGCTATACTCTTAGAGAGTGAGTGGGTAGACTGTCAGCTAGTTTAGGAACACATTCACTATCGTAGCATCAAATGGCACCCTATTCCCTTTATAGTGCACTACCAGCCCCTCTACCAGCCCCTTTGCCAGCTCCCCTTACCATCCCCCATTCCAGCCCTGCTACCAGCCCCCCTGCCAGCCCCCCTACCAGCCCCCCTGCCATCATCCCAGGGACTGTTGCCAATCAGCAACATAAAGATTTTACTGACAAGGACGGTCAACTGTTTACTGACGAAGCAAAAGTGTTGTTGGCAACGTCCACAGTGTGTGTGCGAGTGGGTGACTCCTGTGTGTGTGTGGGTATGGGTGTGTGTCCAGAGACAATATGATAGCTACTGATGCGCAGGCACTTTTCAAGTGGAGCTCTGCAGGTCCCTTGTAAAGCACATATCCCCATTTTTCACTCTGTCCACCGGAGGCCCATCCTTCTAATGCATTAAGTGCCACAGCCAACCAGGTCACCTGTGGAGATGAAGAGAGAGAATGGGATGTTTTTTTTTTCTCTCTCTCTCTCTCTCTCTCTCTCTCTCCTCTCTCTCCCCTCTCTCATGCTCTCCTCTCTCGTTATCTCTCTCTCTCGTGCCCTCTCCCCTCTCTCTCTCTCTCTCTCTCACACACAACCCCTCTCTATTTTCCTCATTGAGAATGTTGTTTAGTTATCTACATTATTGAAATGGTAGATCTGGTTGGCCCAGCTTTAGTGTGAAACAGATATAGCCAGCCATTTATATTCCCCTTACCTTAGATAAATGAATTCTAACCCATAACTTCCCCTCTGGCCTCCATTGTGGAGGATGTCTGAAAAGCATTGGCTGTGAGCAGGTGTAAGATTTGGACGTCCTCTTAGTCCACTGGCAAGGTGTGTATGTGTGTGCATACGTGTGCGTTCATGCTTTCGTGTGTGCTTGTGTGTGTGTGTGAAACTCCACTAAACTAAATGTCTCTTCCAGTCAATAACCTCACAACCCTCTCAATCCCACCAATAAAGCTTAGGCTCAGCTCATTGACCACACCAGTCAATTACAACAAATGACCAAGGGGTTTAGTGATTGCAATGTCTGGCGGTCAGTGTGGCCCCAGTTCCCTGTGCCAACCCACAGATTCATGACAGTGAGTGCACAGAATGGAAATCATGTGGAGGTTTTGTTTAGATTTCTGCTGACTAGGGAGAGGGATGCAGTGTTCCCTCAGGGGATGGTAGTGCTGGAGCCCAGGCAAGATGAAGAAGCCTGCCATGGGTGTGTGTGTGTGTGTGTGTGTGTGTGTGTGTGTGTGTGTGTGTGTGTGTGTGTGTGTGTGTGTGTGTGTGTGTGTGTGTGTGTGTGTGTGTGTGTGTGTGTGTGTGTGTGTGTGTGTGTGTGTGTGTGTGTGTTGATGTCTGTGCGCGTGCGTGTGTTTGTGCTGTGTGCTGGTTGATACATGTATGTGACTCATCTCAGGAAACTAGGCACATCACTATTTTTGGGCAGAAATGCCTTCTGTAACATGTGAACTTTCATGTGCCTTAATAACAAACTTGTATTCCATCTGTAAATACAAATACAATTGTTCAATTACGAGCCTAGTTAAATAAGGAACATGATATGGGAATTGAAACCAGGTGTGTGTAATACAGACAAAACAAAACAAAAATAAAACATGAATCGGTGGTGACTAGAAAGCCGGTGACGTCGACCGCCGAACACCACCCGAACAAGGAGAGGGGCCGACTTCGGCGGAAGTCGTGACACCAGCCTTTAGTCTTAATCTTTGGTTGTTTAGTACTTTACCAAACTCCCTCTGTTTAGCACATGGCCTCACATGTGAATCCTTAAAGAGATGGGTGGGGCTAAGGCTTAAAAGGGTGTGAACGATGCTGAATGGGTGTAGACAAAGAAGAGCTCTCCAGTAGGTGTAAAATGTTTTTCCTAAAAGGAGAACTGTTGAGGTGTCTGGCCACCAGATGACTAGCACCGTATGCCTGCCCTGGACTTGAACTGGACTGCACTTCACCAGCACATTTCCGCATCCGTCCATCCCTCCATCCATCCACACATGCGTGCCAGCGGCAACACACACACTCCCATGCCAACCACCTACCTGCCCACACAGCATGCCCCCCAGGGCCAATGACATAATGCCAAATGTGGGTCAGTGTTTATACTGTTACTAGTTCAATTGGGTGTGTGTACTAAGATGTGTGTTCGCATGTGTGCCTGTGTGTGGGAAGAGAGGGGTCAATATAAGTGGAGCGAAAGACTATCACATTGATCACTATGGCTGACAAGAACTGATCAGTAGTTCAGAATGAGAGGATAGCCGGCCTGCAGCTCAAGGATAAAGACAATAGACAGTATAATGCCTTGCTCTTTCCAGTTTTCCTTCCATCTTGAAGTCAGCCCCCCTTCGCTGTTGTCGTGACTTTGCTTTCATTAATCTGTTATGTTTTTAATCCACTAAATATGTTTAATTGTTGCCCATTTATATAAATCATATAACAATTAACTCATTATGAATTGTTTGGAGAGTTACAATCCCCCGAATAAAACTATATAAGGTCTTTACCTATGACATTGATAAACAGTCATCTTATTAATTACTACATCTTATCAAATACTAATTTCTGAAATATCGTAACCTTCTTGGATCTGCAAAAAACCCAGCCGTAGGCATTATTCAGTACTACACAAATTGATTGAATAATGTATATACTAGCTAACTAAATAATAACACAGAATACACACACACACTTACATGAGACAAAGGTCCCTAGTAGACTGACAAGATATGACGGCTTGTTATAACATACTGTAGATGGAGGGTGGAGAGAGAGGGAGAAAAAGGGACACATTCTATAACTATTCTCCCATTAACTTCTCTAGGATATGTGGGACGATAGCATCCCACTTGGCCAAAATCCAGAAAAAATGTAGCGCGCAAAATTCAAATATATTACTATAAAAATCAATATTTCATTAAATCACACATGAAAGACACCAAATTAAAGCTACACATGTTGTGAATCCAGCCAACATGTCTGATTTCAAAAAGGATTTACGGGGAAAGCACACCAAACAATTATGTTAGCTCAGTACATAGCCACAGAAAAACACAGCCATTTTCCCAGCAAAAGATAGTAGTATCAAAAAGCAGAAATAGAGATAAAATTAATCACTAACATTTGAACATCTTCATCAGATGACACTCATATGACATCATGTTACACAATACATTTATGTTTTGTTCGATAATGTTCATATTTATATCCACAAATCTCGGTTTACATTGGCGCCATGTTCAGAAATGCCTCCAAAATATCCGGAGTAATTACAGAGAGCCATGTCAAATAACAGAAATACTCATCATAAACTTTGATGAAAGATACATGTTTTACATATAATTAAAGCTACACTCATTGTGAATCCAGCCAACATGTCAGATTTCAAAAAGGCTTTTCGGCGAAAGCATAAGATGCTATTATCTCATGATAGCACAACAGTAAACAAAGAGATTAGCATATTTCAACCCTGCAGGCGCAAAACAAAACGCAGAAATAAAATATAAATCATGCCTTCCCTTTGACGAGCTTCTTTTGTTGGCACTCCAATTTGTCCTCTAAACATCACAAATGGTTCTATTTGTTCGATTAATTCCGTCCATATATATCCAAAATTTCAATTTATTTGGCGCGTTTGATCCAGAAAAACAGAGCTTCCAATTTGCACAGCGTCACTACAAAATATCTCAAAACTTACATGTAAACTTTGCCAAAACATTTCGAACTTCTTTTGTAATGCAACTGTAGGTATTTTTAAACGTTAATAATCAATCAAATTTAAGATGGGACTATCTGTGTTCAATACAGGAAGACAACAAACTAACGCTACTTTTCGAGTCATGCGCCTCTCTCAAAGTACACTTCAACTGACACTCATTCAAGATGGCCGTACTTCTTCATTACACAAAGGAATAACCTCAACCAATTTCCAAAGACTGGTTACATCCAGTGGAAGCGGTAGGAACTGCAAACAAGTCAATTAGAAATCTAGTACCCAATGAAAACTCATTGAACAGACAGTGACTTAAAAAAAAAAAAATCTGAATGGTTTGTCCTCGGGGTTTTGCCTGCTACATAAGTTCTGTTATACTCACAGACATGATTCAAACAGTTTTAATGAATATTCTGAGTGTTTTCTATCCAAATATACTAATACTATAAATATCTTATATTCTGGGGATGAGTAGAAGGAAGTTGAAATTGGGCACGCTATTTATCCAAAAGTGAAAAGGCTGCCCCCTATCCTAGAGAAGATAACCATATTTTTTGCACACGAACTGCCACCCATTTGGAATAAGAAATCATGAATGTATTTACGTGTGAAATGACATCGTTCATCGTTTATCTTGGTCAGAACCAAGCCTTCTCGGAAAATTGTTGCCTTCCAGCTGTATGGCTCTGGTTGTCCAAAAGGTCTCCCCTTTCCCGTCTTCTACTTTTGTTCACTCTGGAAGACAATCAGCTATGTCGACAGTTCCCTTTGGTGATGAGCGTAGTAGGATAGTCTCACTTAGATTCGCTTTTCTTGATATCTGACATAAAACCTCTTAACCTTTCACGAGCCTCTACCCCGGGTCCGGGAGCACCCCCCACCCCCCCCACCCCACACTGATTAGCATCGCTAGCATAGCGTCACAATTAAATAGTAGCATCTAAATATCATTAAATCACAAGTCCAAGACACCTAATGAAAGATACAGATCCTGTGAATAAAGCCACCATTTCAGATTTTTTAAATGTTTTACAGGGAAGACACAATATGTAAATCTATTAGCTAAACACGTTAGCAAAAATCACAATTTTTCTTTGTCCACCATTTTCTCTCAACACCAGTAGCTATCACCAATTCGGCTAAACTAAGATATTGATAGCCCCTAACCAAGAAAAAACCTCCTCAGATGACAGTCTGATAACATATTTATGGTATAGGATAGGTTTTGTTAGAAAAATTTGCATATTTCAGGTAGATGTCATAGGTTACAATTGCACCCACCGTCACAAATGGACTAGAATAACTACATAGAGCAACGTGTTTACCTACTTACTAATCATCAAACATTTCGTAAAAATACACAGCATACACTAATCGAAAGACACAGATCCTGTGAATACAGACAATATTTCAGATTTTCTAAGTGTCTTACAGCGAAAACACAATAAATCGTTATATTAGCATACCACATATGCAAACGTTACCAGATCATTGATTCTAGCCAAAGAGAGCGATAACGTAAACATCGCCAAAATATATTAATTTTTTCACTAACCTTCTCAGAATTCTTCCGATGACACTCCTGTAACATCACATTACACAATCCATATAGAGTTTGATCGAAAATGTGCATATTTAGCGGCACAAATCGTGCTTACACAATGGAAATACTGTCCAACTACTCAAGCAATCTGCCCGGCAGCATCATGATAATACAACTATTTTTATCGAAAACTATTCATAAACCTGACAAAAAAAATACAGGTTGGACATGAAATGAAAGATGTATTAGTTATTAATGCAACCGCAGAGTTAGATTTTTAAAATTAACGTTACTAGACATACAGTGTGCGTTACAGCCAGACTAGTGACGCAATAACGGCGTCACTAATCACCATTATTGAGTTTACATTTTTCCACATAAAAACGGAATAACATCATAAATAGCTCTTACTAGCTCTTACGAGCTTCCATCAGAATCTTGCCATGGTGGTTCTTTGTCCAAAAGAATCGTTGCTTGGTTGTAAAACGTTGCATTCAACTTATGATATAGCAGCTAACTATAGCTAACAATTGCTAACATTAGCTAACGTGTCCAAATCCTCAATACGCAATACTGAGGAAATTCCGAAAAATAGCAATATACTCGCATAATCTGATATAACTCGGTTTCAAATAGCTTCCTTATGATGTTTCTAACACCTATATCAAATTAAATTACAGACTGATATATCTAAAGTTCATTACTGAGCGCTCAAAAATGGCATGCCCAGGTCTCTCTCTGCGTAAAGTTCAACGTCGAAAAGATGGCGTACCTCACTCCTTGGTCTTTTATAACCTCTGAGAGTTACGTAGGAACCCCATTCCACTTCTCATTGATTACTGACATCCAGGGGAAGGCGGGTGCAGTTCGTGTCGTTCCATAGGATATACACACCCCTTTAAACTGAACTGAGATCAGAGCTTCGCTCTCAGACCTTCGCAAAACCTGTCATGGATTTCGCTGTAGAAAAAGTTCTGTTCCACTCAGAGACATAATTCAAACGGCTATAGAAACTAGATAGTGTTTTCTATCCAATAATAACAATAATATGCATATTGTACGATCAAGAATTGAGTAGGAAGCCGTTTCATCTGTAGAGACAATTATGCTAATTTGAAACAGCACCCCCTATAGTCGCAAGAAGTTAAGGATCCACGTCTTTTTCTATTTTCACCTAAAATTACATACCCAAATCTAACTGCCTATAGCTCAGGACCTGAAGCAAGGATATGCATATTCTTCATACCATTTGAAAGAAAAATAATGTATGAGAATATAATACATTCAATCTGGTAAAAGATAATACTTAGAAAAAAACATGTTTTTTTGTATTTTTTTTGTACCATCATCTTTGAATTGCAATACAAATGCCGTAATGCATTATTCCAGCCCAGGCAAAATTTTGATTTTGGCCACTAGATGGCAGCAGTGTATGTGCAACGTTTTAGGCTGATCCAATGAACCATTGCATTTATGTTCAAAACGTTGTATCACGACTGCACAAATGTGCCAAATTGGTTTATTTATACATTTTCAAGTTCATACCTCTGCTCTCTCCTCAAACAATAGCATGGCATTATTACACTGTAATAGCTACTGTAAATTGGACAGTGCAGTTAGATTAACTTCTTGCCACTAGGGGGGTGCCATTTCGACATAGTACAAATTAGTTTCCAAAATAAACTGCCTCGTACTCAATTCTTGCTTGTACAATAAGCATATTATTATTACTATTGGATAGAAAACACTCTCTAGTTTCTAAAACCGTTTGAATTATGTCTGTAAGTGAAAGAACTAGACTTAGAGCAATTCTCCTATGAGGATTTGAAAATGCTGAAATCTGCTTGCTGTTCCCAGACCTGTGGATAACTCTGACTGTCTTCTATTGGTTGAGATGCACTGCATAAGCCTTCCCCTGGTTGTTAGCGAATAGGGAGTCTTGAAATGGCGTCTCTACGTAGTTCCCAAAGTTTATAAATTGATTGGGAACGAGGTGGCTCATTCTTTTCAGCTTCGCTCGGGCGCATTGAGGACCTGGGGACGTTCTTTTGGAACCATCGGTTATAGATCTCAGACATTTCCGGCTGTGTTTTTATTCGATATAGGTGTTGAAGACATCGTAATGTTGTTATTTTGAACCGAATTATATAAGTTTATGTCAGTATATTGCGATTTTCGGGTATTTATTTCCTTGGCGCCGTAGGAATTTGGGTATCTCTCTCTTTCGTGCTAATGTTTACTGCTAATTGCAACTCTGAAGAGGACGTTCTCCAACCTATCAACGATTCTTTTTGACAAAGGACACCTTTCCCAAGATTCTGATGAGAGTTCATCGAAAAGTAAGAACTATTTATGCTGATAATTCATTGTTCTGTTGAAAAATGTCAAATGCATGAAACGCCATTGCTTGCAGTGTAGCATTGTGTTATCGCAGCCTGTATTGCGCAGTAAGGTTAATTTTAAAAATGTAATTCAGCGATTGCATTAAGAACTAATTTGTCTTTCAATTGCTGTCCAACCTGTATTTTTTTAGTCAAGTTTATGAATAGTTTTCGATAAGAGTAGGTGGCTTTCCAAGATGGCGCGGGACAGATTGCTTGAGCTCTTGGCTACTTTTCTCATTGTATAAGCACAATTTGTGCCGCTAAATATGCACATTTTCGAACAAACTCTATATGCATTGTGTAATATGATGTTACAGGACTGTCATCTGAAGAATTCTGAGAAGGTTAGTAAAAAAATTGATATATTTTGGTGGTTTATTTTGGTGGTTTATACATTATATTTTTGCCTTCAATCAATGCTGGTGTGATGTTCGCTATTGTGCTAAGCTAATATAACGCTATATTGTGTTTTCGCTGTAAAACACTTAGAAAATCTGAAATATTGTCTTGATTCACAAGATCTGTGTCTTTCATCTGCTGCACGCTGTGTATTTTTAAGAAATGTTTTAAGATGAGTAATTAGCTAATACACGATGGTCTCTGTAGTTATCTAGTGACTTTGGTGAGAGTTGTAATGGTGGCTGCAATGGTAAACTCTGATTTATACCTGAAATATGCACATTTTTCTAACAAAACCTATGCTATACAATAAATATGTTATCAGACTGTCATCTGACGAGGTTGTTTCTTGGTTAGTGGCTATTTATATCTTCATTTGGTCGAATTTGTGATAGCTGCTGATTAGGTAAAATATGGTGGAGTATGGGAGTGGTGTCTTTTGCTAACATGGTTAGCTAATAGATTTACATATTTTGTCTTCCCTGTAAAACATTTTAAAAATCAGAAATGATGGCTTTATTCACAAGATGTGTATCTTTCATTTGGTGTCTTGGACTTGTGATTTCATGAACATTTTATTATATGATATCCCTGTGGCTTTAGGCTAGGCTATGCTAGTCAGCTTTTGTGATGGGGGTGCTCCCAGATCCGGGTTTGGTAGGCGTTAGAGGTTAACCAGAATTTAAGCTTTCTGCCAATATCAGATATGTCTATGCCCTGGGAAATGTTCTTGTTACTTACAACCTCATGCTAATCATCTCTCTGGTCCAAAGGAAGGTGTGTTCATTTCTTCACCTTGTGTTGAGGTTCAAATTTTCAACCATTTCCAACATGAAGCTACCGCTCCACGCTTTTTAAAAATTTCGGCAATGCTTTTTATGCACTCTTGGTTAAAAGGGGTGTTCATTCATGCTGACAAGCTCTCTGACCTCACTCGGAGCATGGCTACTTAATGTATAAAGGATATGGGAGATGTCCCGCCTAAATTCACATTCCTATCTTAACAAAAACAGTTCTCATCATTTTTCTTATTGGATTCACAACATATTGGATGAAAACTTGACAGATAAAGGGGGTATCCTTCCTAAGTTACAGTATTTGGTCCATACAGTGTTTAATTATGGCTGCAAGCCCGGGGTCGGTACACATATGACAACAGCCAGTCCAAGTGCAGGGCGCCAAATTCAAAAACCATAAATCTCATAATTAAAATTCCTCAGACATACATGTGTCTTATATCATTTTAAAGGTAATCTTGTTGTTAATCCCACCAAACTGTCAGATTTCAAATAGGCTTTTCAGCGAAAGCACTACAAACGATTATGTTAGGTCACCACAAAACTACAAATAATCATAGCATTTTTCCCAGCTAATGATAGCATCACAAAAACCAGAATAGAGATAAAATGAGTCACTAACCTTCGATTATTTTCATCAGATGACACTCATAGGACTTCATGTTACACCATACATGCGTTTTTTGTTTGATTCAATTCATATTTATATAAAAAAATCTGAGTTTACATTGAGGTTACAAGAATCACTGAATGCAAAAACATCAAGTGACTTTGCATAGCCCGTCGTTTCATCAACGTACTCATCATAAATATAGATGATAATACAAGTTATACACATTGAGTTATAGATATACCTCTCCTTAATGCAACCGCAATGTCAGATTTAAAAAAAAAACTTTAAGGAAAAATAACTGAACGCTATAATCTGAGACGGCACTCAAATTAGCATATCATAGCTGCAAAGATAGCGTCACTATAAACAACTAAATATATTATAAATATTTCATTACCTTTGTTGGTTTCGATCAGAAGGCTTAGCAGAAACTCCAGGTCCACACGAAATGTTTGTTTTGTTCGAAAAAATCCGTTATTTATGTCCAATTGTTAGCGCGTTTGGTAAACATATCCAAACGCTAATTCTGGTCAGTTTCATATCTGACAAAAACTTCAAAATGTGATATTACCGGTCGAAGAAACATATCAAACTAAGTACTGAATCAATCATTAGGATGTTTTTAACATATAGCTTCAATAAAGTTCCAACCGGAGTATTCCTTCTTGCCTGCGTGAGCCATGGAACGGCAGTGGCTTGCATGCGGGAGAGGGATGTTACGCGAGTGGCCGCTTGATGGACACCTGACTGATTCTGCTCTCATTCTCTCCCAGAACCCCATAGAAGTCTCACTGTAATTTCTATTTATTGCTGACATCTAGTGGAACCCCTAGGCAGTACAAGCCCAGCCATACGTCACTTGGAATTCTTTTGGGACTCAGATTTCTGACTTCCGGTTTGATTTCAACTCAGGATTTTGCCTGCCAATATGAGTTCTGTTAATCTCAGAGAAATAATTCAAACAGTTTTAGAAACTTTGGAGTGTTTTCTATCCAATATTAATAATAATATGCAAATATTAGGAACTATGACTAAGGAGCAGGCCGTTTGAAATGGGCACCTTTCATCCAAGCTACTCAATACTGCCCCTGCAGCCATAAAAAGTTAATAACATCACAAAATGAAAAATAATATATCTCCCCACTGACTATTTCCCACATTGTTACATTAGAAATATTGTTCCATTATTCACTTTTCAGAAGTTAGAGTTTTGGGCGGGCAAAATTCTCTTCTAGACAAAGGCATTCCTTTGGTTGATACTAAAGGGTAGAGAGAGAGTTCTCTCCTCCTTAAATGTATGACCGGGTGTGGAGGTGTCAAAACCCCCACAGTTCCCTCCACCACCCTTTGCGGGTGTGAGAGGGTCTGGTTATTGTGAACCATTGCCAAGCTGATATAACCCATTGTGAACCTCACAGGACAGTCATGACCGAAAGGTGACTACACAAACATATTGTGTCAATGGCTTCTCGATTTCCTACAATACTTCACATCGCTTTGTCCTTTTTTAGACTAGATTCGACCCGTAGTCCGGAATATACACGCAATAACATGATTGAAATGTAAAGGCGATGTTCCCACTTTCGCGGAGAATGCATTCACGGTAAAGTCTCCATATATCAGCTCAGTCGGAAATTACCTTTACATTTCAATCACGCTGTTATGCAGATCTTCCTCACTACGATTGCATCTAGCCGTAAGAGGTAAATATACCAGCTATGGGCCAATCAATATTGAAAGAATCTCTCCCATCCTCTCTTTCTCTCGCTCATTTTCTCTCTCTTTCTCTCTCTTTTGTCTTACTGTATACAAGACTTACTAATCACAGCAAGAGCGTGCTGCTACGTCCCCTTTGTCCTTTGCAGGCCTGCTCATTAAACATCCTATTCAATCTAAATGCCACCTTAGCAGGTTGCGGACTTCACCGTTGATGTGAGTCATTTCCTTTAAAATAGACTGACGCTGTCAGCCACCAGGGTTTTTAATAGGTAACAGAACCATCTGCCATTCAAAATAAGAAAGAAAATAAGTGCCATCTGGGTTTTCCCTCCAGACATCATAGGACATGGTGAATTGGTTTATTTTTCCCAGCGCTGCTCAGACAATGACAAGGGTAATGACCAGCCAAACGTAATCACAAATTCTGTCCTTTTCTTAAATCAACGCTCCTATTCTTCCACACAATGGCCCACCTGTCCCTGTCAAGCAGCGGGTTGAGTTCTCTGTCTGTGTTTACGACCAGGAGAGAAGAGAAATCAGCACTTGGGTGACCATGAGCAGGCTGACATTTATTGTCATGAGTCTTGTCCTGGAGGCAGAACTGAGTGATTTCTCGTTAGATATGCCAGCTGCAAAGTCAAAGTTGTCTATATTGTGCAAATTCAAGAAAACAAATTGATCATTTTTGTCTGGTTAAGCAGTGTGGTGAAGGTTAGGGTTAAGGTTAAAGTTAGGTTTCAAATCAGATTGTATGACTTTGTGGCTGTGCCAGCTAGTGACCACTCTGTAAAGATGCCTCCGCAACAAGGTTAATGAAGAAAAACACTAACCTGCTGACCATGATGGGGTAAACAGGGTTGGATAGATAGATATATAGATAGATACATAGATAGATAGATTGTGAAGCATCCATCAAGTCACTCAGCCACCTGCATACTCCACATATGCACACAGACACACCTGTACTTGCTCATCTACCCTACTACTGACTGCTTACCCACTCTTCTGCCATATCTCTCAGTATTCTCATTCCCAGTCTCAGACACTCTCATATTGAGTCACCGTAATGGGAACGTTCTCTTATCATGGATGATCTCACATCTGTCAGGCCAGCCTGGATACACTGGAGTCAGTCTAGAGAAATCCCAGTGAGGAACAGTGATACACAGGCAGCAGCATTGCAGTGTATGTTATCTAGGATCAACAGAGAGGAACTGGGTCATATTGGTCACTAGTGACCATGCCACTATAACAGAAAGACAGAATGGCAGGGCTAGCCTGGCGTCTAGCATCAGGATGGAAACTCTGCCTCCATCCACTACCCCCGGATGGCCTTGGGATGGCCTCGGCATGGCCTCAGTATGGCCTCGGGATGTCCTCAGTATGGCCTTGGCATGGCATCAGAGTACCATCATTACATTCTCACTCAGAATGACTTTCATAGCTGTGCAAGGGGATCAGATGGCATCACAACGTCAGGAATGTCATTCTCATGGACATAGTGTGTGAATGTCTGTCTGTCCGTGCATGTGTGTGTATGTCTGGGTGTGCGTGCAAGCAAGTGTGTGCATTTGTATGTGTGTGTCTATGTGTATGAGTGTGTCTGTGTGCTTGTGTGATGAGCATGTTTTTACAGGCAGGGAGTTGGTAGTGCCCGGTGCCAACCCACCCATTGACGCTGGCTGTGAATCCATATGGTAATGGCTTGGAGGGGATGCTCTCCAAGCTGGCACCAGGCTCGGCTGCACTGCCAAGGGACTGTCTACACTTCAAGCTCTGAGTCAGAAAACATACTCTCCCACAACAAACAAAAGCTGTGTAGTGTTGAGGAAAATCCACAGATATCCCTGCGAGCCCTACTCTTAGAGTGATAGCCACAATGAGCACTGCTCTTACATTTGACAGAAGGTTATGAAGTGCAGCTCAGTTTCGACCTCATTTTGTGGGCAGTGTGCACATAACCTGTCTTCTCTTGAGAGCCAGGTCTGCCTACGTCGGCCTCTCTCAATAGCCAGGCTATGCTCACTGAGTCTTTACATAGTCAAAACCTTCCTCAATTTCGGGTCAGTCACAGTGATCAGGTATTATGACACAGTGTACTCTCTGTTTAGTGCCAAACAGCATTCGAGTTTGATTTGTTTTTTGGTAATCATCTTTTAGTTTTCTCATGAGTTGGTTTGGTCTAATTGTGTTGCTGTTGCTGTCCTGGGGCTCTGTGGGGTCTGTTTTTGTTTTATAATTTGCGGGTGTCGGCCTAATTCTGCTCTGCATGCATTATTTGGTGTTTTACGTTGTACAGAGAGGATGTTTTTGCAGAATTCTGCATTCTCAATTAGTTTTTTATCCCATTTTGTGAATTATTGGTTGCTGAGTGGACCCCAGACCTCACAACCATAAAGGACAATGGATTTTTGTAACTGATTCAAGTATTATTATTATTACATTTATTTTTACCCCTTTTCTCCACAATTTTAGAATATGCAATTGGTAGTTACACTCTTGTCCCATCACTGCAACTCCGCTACAGACTCGGGAGAGTTGAAGCTTAAGAGCCTTGCGTCTTCTGAAACACGACCCTGCCAAGCTGCACTGCTTCTTGGCACACTGGCCGTCACAACCGGCTATGACAAAGCCTGGGATCAAACCCGTATCAGGAGTGACGCCTCAAGCGCTGCGATGAAGTGCCTTCGACCCCTGTGTCCCCATTCTCTCTCTCCCTCTCCCTCTTTCCCCTCTCTTTCCCTCCCTTTTTCCCTCTGTCCCTATTTCCCTCTCTCCCTGGATCACTTGTTCCCATCAGTCAGAATTGTTCCAAGCCTTCTGCCATCACCTCCTCCCCTCAGCCCTGTGCACCCATGGCTCCTACGGATGCCTAGTGTGCCCTGACTACGACTATCACATTCTCCACACATACCATCCCAGGGATAGGGTGACAGACAAGCAGAGCCAGAAACCAGCCACAGTCACGGGTGGCAACCATCTTGTTTCAGTGACAGCTGGCCATAGGCCAGCCTATGAGGCCTTTCTCCTTTTATCGCCTCTCATCAAGGAGGAACGCCGCCTGCCAGCCTCTCATATTTTATACATCTGAAGCCAGATTGCACGCTGGTGTGACAGAGGAGAGGACCAAGGACCTCACTCCCAATCTGGGAGAGGGAAACTGGGACTGGGACCTGGTGTCTAGTCCTAGCTTCACCTCTTGGGTTTGGGTGAGGGATGTTAGGCCATGTCAGACTATGACACCTTTTGGAGGAGGAGTTTCACCCAGCGGAACTGTGGCACTCTCATGTTTGGGAGCTGAGTTGAGTAACTTGACGTACACTGTGCAGTAGAGAACCTTGTACATCCATACACAGAACCCTGTTCAATGAATAGAACACTGTGGACAGACCTGATGTTTTTTTTAGCAGTTCTACTTTTGCCATGGCTTTCCCAAGAATGCAGCATGAAGTGTATCAGTATTTTATTATTCTACTCTACTGTCTCCCTGTGCCCCGACTACTCCAGATTGATACAGTAAACAGCAATATTTTCAGCAGTGCAGTGGGGCATTGGTTCCATCCACTGTTTCCCCCTCTCTCTCACACCCTCCCCTCCCTTCACCCCCCCCCCCATCCCACCACCCACTGTTTCCCTGTCTCACTCTCTCTCTCTCCCCCCCCTCTCTCTCTTGGTCTCTATACCCCCCTATCTCTCCCTCTCTCTCTCTGTCTCTCTCCTTTTCTCTCCCCTCCTCTCATCTATTCCTCCTCTCATCTGTCTCTCTCCTCTCTCTGTCCCCAGCCCCATTGCATTGCCTGCTGGGATCTAACAGCTGTGACGGTGCGTGCTAAGCTATCTCCCCCCTGCAGGCCCCGGCACTGTGTAATCACTTTGTCTGGCCAAGTCCTGTGTCATCCCTGTCCCCAACCACCACACTGGAGGGATACAGGAGGGAATGAGGGATGGAGGACATGAGGGAAAGGCCATGGGAGAACAGGGGGAGATGAAGAGAATGGAGGAAGAGACAGAGGGATGAAGAGAGAGGGAGAGAGGGGGGGGGGGGGGGGTCAGTGGAGAATAGGAGGAGATGATGATAAATGGAGAGGAAAGAGAAGCATATTTCCGGTCTGGTTTGGTCTAATAGGACATTCATTTGTGAGATGTGCCGTGTAGTGTGACACAAAGAAAACTTAGATGAGTTGTTCTGTTGTACAGCTTCCCTGCTTCTTCATCATGACGTTACTTAAGCAATAAGGCCCAAGGGGGTGTGGTATATGGCCAATATATCACGGCTAAGGGCTGTTCTTAAGCATGAGTCAACGCAGAGTGCCTGGATACAGGCCTTAGCCGTGGTATATTGGCCATATACCACAAACCCACGAGGAGCCTTATTGCTTTTATAAAATTGTTATGTAATGTAATTAGAGCAATAAAAATACATGTTTTGATGGATCTCTGGTTTGGGTTCCCGTTTGTGACCTTGTGGAAGATCTGTCGATGTGCCCTTGAGCAGGGTGTTGACCCTGGTTACTTATGTGTGTCGCTCTGGATGGGAGTCTGTTAGATGATATCTTTCTTTCTCCCCTCTCACTATCTCTTTCTCTCCTCTCTGCTCTCTTTATCGCTCTTTCTCTCTATCTCTCTTTCTCCCCTCTCTCTATCTCTTTCTCTCCTCTCTGCTCTCTTTATTGCTCTTTCTCTCTATCTCTCTTTCTCCCCTCTCTCTATCTTTCTTTCTCCCCTCTCACTATCTCTTTCTCTCCTCTCTGCTCTCTTTATCGCTCTTTCTCTCTCTCTCTATCTCTCTTTCTCCCCTCTCACTATCTTTCTCTCCTCTCTGCTCTCTTTATCGCTCTTTCTCTCTATCTCTCTTTCTCCCCTCTCTCTATCTTTCTTTCTCCCCTCTCACTATCTCTTTCTCTCCTCTCTCCTCTCTTTATCGCTCTTTCTCTATCTCTCTATCCCTCTATCTCCCCTCTCTCTATCCCCCCTCTCTTTTCTAATCTTTCTCTCTCTTCTCCACTCTCCATCTCTCTTTATTCCCTCTATCTCTCTTTCTCATCTCTCTTCTCCCCTCTCTCTACTCTCCTCTATCTCATTTTCACACCTCACTTTTCTCCCCTCTCGCCCTCTGTCTTCTCCCCTCTCTCTTTCTCCCCTCTCTATCTCTCTCTCTTTCTCCCCTCTTTCTCACTCTCTCTGTCTCCCCTCTCTCTACTCTCTATTCTCCATTTTTCTTTCTCCCCTCTCTCTCTCCCTCTCTCTTTCTCCCCTCTTTCTCACTCTTTCTTTCTCCCCTCTCTCTACTCTCCTCTCTCTAGCTCTCTTTCACCCCTCTCTCTTCTCCCCTCTCTATATCTCTTTCTCCCCCTCTCTCTTTATCTCTCTTTCTCCCCTCTCTCTATCTCTCCTCTCTCACTCTTTCTATCTCCCCTCTCTTTTATTCTCTCTCTCTTCTCCATTCTCTATATCTCTCGTTCTCCCCTCTCCCTATCTTTCTTCCCTCTATGTCTCTTCTCCCTTCTCTCTACTCTCATCTCTCTTTCTTTCTCCCCTCTGTCTTCTCCCCTCTGTCTTCTCCCCTCTCTCTATCTCTCTTTCTCCCATCTCTCTTTTTCTCTTCTCTCTTTCCCCCCTCTTTCTCACTCTCTCTTTCTCCCCTCTCTCTTCTCCCCTAACTCCCCTTTCTGTCTTCACCCCTCTCTCTAGCTCTCTTTCTCCCGCTCTCTTTCTCCCCTCTTTCTCTCTTTCACCCCTCTCTCTTCTCCCCTCTATATCTATCTTTCTCCCCTCTCTCTCGCTATCTCTCTTTCTCCCCTCTCTCTATCTCGCTTCTCCCCTCTATCTGTCTTTCTCCCCGCTCTCTTCTCCCCTCTCTCTTCTCCCCTCTCTCTATCTCGCTTCTCCCCACAGAGTTACATATGGAATAAACAGGCGTACAGTCAATAACACAATAAAAAAGTATATATACAGTGTGTGCAAATGGCATGAGGTAAGGCAATAAATAGGCCATATGAGCAAAGTAATTACAATTTAGCGGATTAAATTGGATGGATGAGCAGATGATGATGAGCAGATGATGGTGTGTAAGTAGTGATACTGGTGTGAAAAAGAGCAGCAAAGTAAATAAAAACAATATGGGGATGAGGTAGGTAGATTGGGTGGGCTATTTACAGATGGACTATGTACAGCTGCAGCGATCGGTTAGCTGCTCAGATAGCTGATGTTTAAAGCTAGTGAGGGAAATGTAAGTCTCCAGCTTCAGCAATTTTTGCAATTCGTTCCAGTCACTGGCAGCAGAGAACTGGAAGGAAAGGCGGCCAAAGGAGGTGTTGGCTTTCGGGATGACCAGTGAGGTATACCTGCTGGAGCGCGTGCTATCGGTGGATGTTCTAATCGTGACCAGTGAGATTAGATAAGGGCAGAGCTTTACCTAGCATACACTTATAGATCACCTGGAGCCAGTGGGTCTGGCGACGAATATGTAGCGAGGGCCAGCCGACTAGAACATACAGGTCGCAGTGGTGGGTGGTATAAGGCGTTTTGGTGACAAAACGGAGGGCACTGTGATAGACTACATCCAATTTGCTGAGTAGAGTATTGGAAGCTCTTTTGTAGATCGCTATTTGTAGCCACATCTATTCAACAGAAATACTCATCATAAATGTAGACGATAATACAAGTTATACACATGTAATTATAGATATACCTCTCCTTAATGCAACCGCTGTGTCAGATTTCAAAAAAACTTTACGGGAAAAGAAAACCATGCAATAATCTGAGACGGAGCTCAGAACAAAATTCAAATTGGCCGCCATGATGGAGTCAACAGAAACCAGAAATTACATGATAAATATTCCCTTACCTTTAATGATCTTCATCACAATGCACTCCGAGGAATCCCAGGTCCACAATAAATGCTTGATGTGTTCGATAATGTCCATTATTTATGTCCAATTAGCTACTTTGGTAAGCGCGTTTGGTAAACAATTCCAAAGTCACAAAGCGCGTTCACTAAAACGTGACGAAATGTCCAAAAGTTCCGTAACAGTCAGCAGAAACATGTCAAACGATGTATTGAATCAATCTTTAGAATGTTGTTAACATACATCTTGAATAACGTTCCAACCGGAGAATTACATTGACTTCAGTTGAGCGATGGAACGGAGCTGCCTCTCACGTGAACACGCGTGATCAAAGCGTGGTTACCTCATGGCAGTGGTTACTCATTCCTGTCTCCTTCGGCCCCCCTTCACAGTAGAGTCATCAGACAAAGTTATATTGACTGTTGACATCTAGTGGAAGCCGTAGGAAGTGAAAACTCATCCATATCTCGCTGTAATTTCAATGGGAGCTTGGTTGAAAATCTACCAGCCTCAGAAAAAATCCAAACAGGAAGTGGAACTTCTCAGGTTTTTGCCTGACATATGAGTTCTGTTATACTCACAGACATAATTATAACAGTTTTTAGAAACTTCAGAGTGTGTTCTATCCAATACTAATAATACTATGCATATATTAGCAACTATGACTGAGGAGCAGGCCCTTTAGTCGGTGCACCTCTGTGCACCTTTCATCCAAGCTACTCAATACTGCCCCTGCAGCGATAAGAGGTTAATGTACAAAAGGGAAAATAAATAAACATAATATCTCTCTCTCTCTCTCTTTCTCTTTCTCTCTCTCTCTCTCTCTCTCCCTCTCTCTCTCTCTTTAGCTCATTGTATCTTTTTTTCTGAAAACCATCTCCTTTAGCCACCTCCTTTAGCCATCTACATTAGCCATCTCCCTTGATTAAAGAGAGGGAGAGAGGAGAAAAGAGGGAGGGGAGAAGAGGGAGGGAGGAGAAGAGAGGAAAAGAGGAGAAGAGAGGAAGAGAGGAGAAGAGACGGAGAGAGCAGAAGAGAGGGAGAGCGGAGAAGAGAGGGAGAGAGGACAAGAGGGAGGGTGGAGAAGAGATGGAAGAAGGAGAAGAGAGGAAAGGAGGAGACGAGAGGAAGGGAGGAGACGAGAAGGAGCGAGAGAGAGGCGGAAGAGGATTGTCAGAGAACCCTTTGATGTTATTTGATTAATTCTTCCCTTTATTGCTCATATTTATTCATTCCATTTTGTATTATCACAGTCTCCCATGGCCAGAGGGTTTGTGTTAAGGGGGTTGCTGTGGATAGTTTTCATATTCTTTATATTACTTTGTTATGATCCTAATTATGATTTCATATGTTACCACGTTCTCTATTTATATATTTATATTCTCAACCTCCACCAGTCTGCTTTGGTCCAATCATGTTGTTGAAATGTGGGTGGTGAATGACTTATATGATCTAATAGTATTAATATCAGATTTAGGTTGATAGGAAATGGTTCTTTAATCATTTAAGTGCCCCGTACACATGGCCAACACACACACTAACATGATTCATACAAACATACACACCATACACACAGCCAACACACACACTAACATGATCCATACAAACATACAGACCATACACACAGCCAACACACACACTAACGTAATCCATACAAACATACACACCATACACACAGCCAACACACACACTAACGTAATCCATACAAACATACACACCATACACACAGCCAACACACACACTAACATGATCCATACAAACATACACACCATACACACAGCCAACACACACACTAACATGATCCATACAAACATACAGACCATACTTGACCCTGTGTACTTCATATATTTGAGTGTGTGGAACATGACAATGCTCTTAGGGAGAGAATTCTAGGTGCATGTAAACAACAGGAAACAATGCTATTGTAGTAGTGGGTTGGTGGGGATTTATCACAGTTCCAGTGTGTTGGTGGGGATTTATTACAGCAGTAGTGGGTTGGTGGGGATTTATCACAGTTCTAGTGTGTTGGTGGGGATTTATTACAGTAGTAGTGGGTTGGTGGGGATTTATCACAGTTCCAGTGTGTTGGTGGGGATTTATTACAGCAGTAGTGGGTTGGTGGGGATTTATCACAGTTCCAGTGTGTTGGTGGGGATTTATTACAGTAGTAGTGGGTTGGTGGGGATTTATCACAGTTCCTGTGTGTTGGTGGGGATTTATTACAGTAGTAGTGGGTTGGTGGGGATTTACCACAGTTCCAGTGTGTTGGTGGGGATTTATTACAGTAGTAGTGGGTTGGTGGGGATTGATCACAGTTCCAGTGTGTTGTTGGGGATTTATTACAGTAGTAGTGGGTTGGTGGGGATTTATCACAGTAGTAGTGGGTTGGTGGGGATTTATCACAGTTCTAGTGTGTTGGTGGGGATTTATTACAGTAGTAGTGGGTTGGTGGGGATTTATCACAGTTCCAGTGTGTTGGTGGGGATTTATTACAGTAGTAGTGGGTTGGTGGGGATTTATCACAGTTCCAGTGTGTTGGTGGGGATTTATTACAGTAGTAGTGGGTTGGTGGGGATTTATCACAGTAGTAGTGGGTTGGTGGGGATTTATTACAGTAGTAGTGGGTTGGTGGGGATTTATCACAGTAGTAGTGGGTTGGTGGGGATTTATTACAGTAGTAGTGGGTTGGTGGGGATTTATCACAGTTCCAGTGTGTTGGTGGGGATTTATTACAGTAGTAGTGGGTTGGTGGGGATTTATCAAGGTTCCTGTGTGTTGGTGGGGATTTATTACAGTAGTAGTGGGTTGGTGGGGATTTATCACAGTTCCAGTGTGTTGGTGGGGATTTATCACAGTAGTAGTGGGTTGGTGGGGATTTATCAAGGTTCCTGTGTGTTGGTGGGGATTTATTACAGTAGTAGTGGGTTGGTGGGGATTTACCACAGTTCCAGTGTTTTGGTGGGGATTTATTACAGTAGTAGTGGGTTGGTGGGGATTTATCACAGTAGCAGTGGGTTGGTGGGGATTTATTACAGTAGTAGTGGGTTGGAGGGGATTTATCACAGTAGTAGTGGGTTGGTGGGGATTTATTACAGTAGTAGTGGGTTGGTGGGGATTTATCACAGTTCCAGTGTGTTGGTGGGGATTTATTACAGTAGTAGTGGGTTGGTGGGGATTTATCACAGTAGTAGTGGGTTGGTGGGGATTTATTACAGTAGTAGTGGGTTTTTGGGGATTTACCACAGTAGTAGAGGGTTGGTGGGGATTTATTACAGTAGTAGTGGGTTGGTGGGGATTTATCACAGTAGTAGTGGGTTGGTGGGGATTTATTACAGTAGTAGTGGGTTGGTGGGGATTTATCGCAGTAGTAGTGGGTTGGTGGGGATTTATTACGGTAGTAGTGGGTTGGTGGGGATTTATCACAGTAGTAGTGGGTTGGTGGGGATTTATTACAGTAGTAGTGGGTTGGTGGGGATTTACCACAGTTCCAGTGTGTTGGTGGGGATATATTACGGTAGTAGTGGGTTGGTGGGGATTTATCACAGTTCCAGTGTGTTGGTGGGGATTTATCACAGTAGTAGTGGGTTGGTGGGGATTTATCACAGTTCCAGTGTGTTGGTGGGGATTTATTACAGTAGTAGTGGGTTGGTGGGGATTTACCACAGTTACAGTGTGTTGGTGGGGATTTATCACAGTAGTAGTGGGTTGGTGGGGATTTATCACAGTAGTAGTGGGTTGGTGGGGATTTACCACAGTTCCAGTGTGTTGGTGGGGATTCATTACAGTAGTAGTGGGTTGGTGGGGATTTATTACAGTAGTATTGGGTTGGTGGGGATTTATCACAGTTCCTGTGTGTTGGTGGGGATTTATTACAGTAGTAGTGGGTTGGTGGGGATTTACCACAGTTCCAGTGTGTTGGTGGGGATTTATTACAGTAGTAGTGGGTTGGTGGGATTTACCACAGTTCCAGTGTGTTGGTGGGGATTTATTACAGTTGTAGTGGGTTGGTGGGGATTTACCACAGTTCCAGTGTGTTCGTGGGGATTTATTACAGTAGTAGTGGGTTGGTGGGGATTTATCACAGTTCCAGTGTGTTGGTGGGGATTTATTACAGTAGTAGTGGGTTGGTGGGGATTTATCACAGTAGTAGTGGGTTGGTGGGGATTTATTACAGTAGTAGTGGGTTGGTGGGGATTTATCACAGTAGTAGTGGGTTGGTGGGGATTTATTACAGTAGTAGTGGGTTGTTGGGAATTTATCACAGTTCCAGTGTGTTGGTGGGGATTTATTACAGTAGTAGTGGGTTGGTGGGGATTTATCACAGTTCCTGTGTGTTGGTGGGGATTTATTACAGTAGTAGTGGGTTGGTGGGGATTTACCACAGTTCCAGTGTGTTGGTGGGGATTTATTACAGTAGTAGTGGGTTGGTGGGGATTTACCACAGTTCCAGTGTGTTGGTGGGGATTTATTACAGTTGTAGTGGGTTGGTGGGGATTTACCACAGTTCCAGTGTGTTCGTGGGGATTTATTACAGTAGTAGTGGGTTGGTGGGGATTTATCACAGTTCCAGTGTGTTGGTGGGGATTTATTACAGTAGTAGGGGGTTGGTGGGGATTTATCACAGTAGTAGTGGGTTGGTTGGGATTTATTACAGTAGTAGTGGGTTGGTGGGGATTTATCACAGTTCCAGTGTGTTGGTGGGGATTTATTACAGTAGTAGTGGGTTGGTGGGGATTTATCACAGTAGTAGTGGGTTGGTGGGGATTTATTACAGTAGTAGTGGGTTTTTGGGGATTTACCACAGTAGTAGTGGGTTGGTGGGGATTTATTACAGTAGTAGTGGGTTGGTGGGGATTTATCACAGTAGTAGTGGGTTGGTGGGGATTTATTACAGTAGTAGTGGGTTGGTGGGGATTTATCGCAGTAGTAGTGGGTTGGTGGGGATTTATTACGGTAGTAGTGGGTTGGTGGGGATTTATCACAGTAGTAGTGGGTTGGTGGGGATTTATTACAGTAGTAGTGGGTTGGTGGGGATTTGCCACAGTTCCAGTGTGTTGGTGGGGATATATTACGGTAGTAGTGGGTTGGTGGGGATTTATCACAGTTCCAGTGTGTTGGTGGGGATTTATCACAGTAGTAGTGGGTTGGTGGGGATTTATCACAGTTCCAGTGTGTTGGTGGGGATTTATTACAGTAGTAGTGGGTTGGTGGGGATTTACCACAGTTCCAGTGTGTTGGTGGGGATTTATCACAGTAGTAGTGGGTTGGTGGGGATTTATCACAGTTCCAGTGTGTTGGTGGGGATTTATTACAGTAGTAGTGGGTTGGTGGGGATTTACCACAGTTCCAGTATGTTGGTGGGGATTCATTAAAGTAATAGTGGGTTGGTGGGGATTTATTACAGTAGTAGTGGGTTGGTGGGGATTTATCACAGTTCCTGTATGTTGGTGGGGATTTATTACAGTAGTAGTGGGTTGGTGGGGATTTACCACAGTTCCAGTGTGTTGGTGGGGATTTATTACAGTAGTAGTGGGTTGGTGGGGATTTACCACAGTTCCAGTGTGTTGGTGGGGATTTATTACAGTTGTAGTGGGTTGGTGGGGATTTACCACAGTTCCAGTGTGTTCGTGGGGATTTATTACAGTAGTAGTGGGTTGGTGGGGATTCATCACAGTTCCAGTGTGTTGGTGGGGATTTATTACAGTAGTAGTGGGTTGGTGGGGATTTATCACAGTAGTAGTGGGTTGGTGGGGATTTATTACAGTAGTAGTGGGATGGTGGGGATTTATCACAGTAGTAGTGGGTTGGTGGGGATTTATCACAGTTCCTGTGTGTTGGTGGGGATTTATTACAGTAGTAGTGGGTTGGTGGGGATTTACCACAGTTCCAGTGTGTTGGTGGGGATTTAATACAGTAGTAGTGGGTTGGTGGGGATTTACCACAGTTCCAGTGTGTTGGTGGGGATTTATTACAGTTGTAGTGGGTTGGTGGGGATTTACCACAGTTCCAGTGTGTTCGTGGGGATTTATTACAGTAGTAGTGGGTTGGTGGGGATTTATCACAGTTCCAGTGTGTTGGTGGGGATTTATTACAGTAGTAGTGGGTTGGTGGGGATTTATCACAGTAGTAGTGGGTTGGTGGGGATTTATTACAGTAGTAGTGGGTTGGTGGGGATTTATCACAGTAGTAGTGGGTTGGTGGGGATTTATTACAGTAGTATTGGGTTGGTGGGGATTTATCACAGTTCCTGTGTGTTGGTGGGGATTTATTACAGTAGTAGTGGGTTGGTGGGGATTTACCACAGTTCCAGTGTGTTGGTGGGGATTTATTACAGTAGTAGTGGGTTGGTGGGATTTACCACAGTTCCAGTGTGTTGGTGGGGATTTATTACAGTTGTAGTGGGTTGGTGGGGATTTACCACAGTTCCAGTGTGTTCGTGGGGATTTATTACAGTAGTAGTGGGTTGGTGGGGATTTATCACAGTTCCAGTGTGTTGGTGGGGATTTATTACAGTAGTAGTGGGTTGGTGGGGATTTATCACAGTAGTAGTGGGTTGGTGGGGATTTATTACAGTAGTAGTGGGTTGGTGGGGATTTATCACAGTAGTAGTGGGTTGGTGGGGATTTATTACAGTAGTAGTGGGTTGTTGGGAATTTATCACAGTTCCAGTGTGTTGGTGGGGATTTATTACAGTAGTAGTGGGTTGGTGGGGATTTATCACAGTTCCTGTGTGTTGGTGGGGATTTATTACAGTAGTAGTGGGTTGGTGGGGATTTACCACAGTTCCAGTGTGTTGGTGGGGATTTATTACAGTAGTAGTGGGTTGGTGGGGATTTACCACAGTTCCAGTGTGTTGGTGGGGATTTATTACAGTTGTAGTGGGTTGGTGGGGATTTACCACAGTTCCAGTGTGTTCGTGGGGATTTATTACAGTAGTAGTGGGTTGGTGGGGATTTATCACAGTTCCAGTGTGTTGGTGGGGATTTATTACAGTAGTAGGGGGTTGGTGGGGATTTATCACAGTAGTAGTGGGTTGGTTGGGATTTATTACAGTAGTAGTGGGTTGGTGGGGATTTATCACAGTTCCAGTGTGTTGGTGGGGATTTATTACAGTAGTAGTGGGTTGGTGGGGATTTATCACAGTAGTAGTGGGTTGGTGGGGATTTATTACAGTAGTAGTGGGTTTTTAGGGATTTACCACAGTAGTAGTGGGTTGGTGGGGATTTATTACAGTAGTAGTGGGTTGGTGGGGATTTATCACAGTAGTAGTGGGTTGGTGGGGATTTATTACAGTAGTAGTGGGTTGGTGGGGATTTATCGCAGTAGTAGTGGGTTGGTGGGGATTTATTACGGTAGTAGTGGGTTGGTGGGGATTTATCACAGTAGTAGTGGGTTGGTGGGGATTTATTACAGTAGTAGTGGGTTGGTGGGGATTTGCCACAGTTCCAGTGTGTTGGTGGGGATATATTACGGTAGTAGTGGGTTGGTGGGGATTTATCACAGTTCCAGTGTGTTGGTGGGGATTTATCACAGTAGTAGTGGGTTGGTGGGGATTTATCACAGTTCCAGTGTGTTGGTGGGGATTTATTACAGTAGTAGTGGGTTGGTGGGGATTTACCACAGTTCCAGTGTGTTGGTGGGGATTTATCACAGTAGTAGTGGGTTGGTGGGGATTTATCACAGTTCCAGTGTGTTGGTGGGGATTTATTACAGTAGTAGTGGGTTGGTGGGGATTTACCACAGTTCCAGTATGTTGGTGGGGATTCATTAAAGTAATAGTGGGTTGGTGGGGATTTATTACAGTAGTAGTGGGTTGGTGGGGATTTATCACAGTTCCTGTATGTTGGTGGGGATTTATTACAGTAGTAGTGGGTTGGTGGGGATTTACCACAGTTCCAGTGTGTTGGTGGGGATTTATTACAGTAGTAGTGGGTTGGTGGGGATTTACCACAGTTCCAGTGTGTTGGTGGGGATTTATTACAGTTGTAGTGGGTTGGTGGGGATTTACCACAGTTCCAGTGTGTTCGTGGGGATTTATTACAGTAGTAGTGGGTTGGTGGGGATTCATCACAGTTCCAGTGTGTTGGTGGGGATTTATTACAGTAGTAGTGGGTTGGTGGGGATTTATCACAGTAGTAGTGGGTTGGTGGGGATTTATTACAGTAGTAGTGGGATGGTGGGGATTTATCACAGTAGTAGTGGGTTGGTGGGGATTTATTACAGTAGTAGTGGGTTGGTGGGAATTTATCACAGTTCCAGTGTGTTGGTGGGGATTTATTACAGTAGTAGTGGGTTGGTGGGGATTTATCACAGTTCCTGTGTGTTGGTGGGGATTTATTACAGTAGTAGTGGGTTGGTGGGGATTTACCACAGTTCCAGTGTGTTGGTGGGGATTTATTACAGTAGTAGTGGGTTGGTGGGGATTTACCACAGTTCCAGTGTGTTGGTGGGGATTTATTACAGTTGTAGTGGGTTGGTGGGGATTTACCACAGTTCCAGTGTGTTCGTGGGGATTTATTACAGTAGTAGTGGGTTGGTGGGGATTTATCACAGTTCCAGTGTGTTGGTGGGGATTTATTACAGTAGTAGTGGGTTGGTGGGGATTTATCACAGTAGTAGTGGGTTGGTGGGGATTTATTACAGTAGTAGTGGGTTGGTGGGGATTTATCACAGTAGTAGTGGGTTGGTGGGGATTTATTACAGTAGTAGTGGGTTGGTGGGAATTTTTCACAGTTCCAGTGTGTTGGTGGGGATTTATTACAGTAGTAGTGGGTTGGTGGGGATTTATCACAGTAGTAGTGGGTTGGTGGGGATTTATTACAGTAGTAGTGGTTTGGTGGGGATTTATCACAGTAGTAGTGGGATGGTGGGGATTTATTACAGTAGTAGTGGGTTGGTGGGGATTTACCACAGTTCCATTCTGTTGGTGGGGATTCATTACAGTAGTAGTGGGTTGGTGGGGATTTATCACAGTTCCAGTGTGTTGGTGGGGATTTATTACAGTGGTAGTGGGTTGGTGGGGATTTATCACAGTTCCAGTGTGTTGGTGGGGATTTATTACAGTAGTAGTGGGTTGGTGGGGATTTATCACAGTTCCAGTGTGTTGGTGGGGATTCATTACAGTAGTAGTGGGTTGGTGGGGATTTATCACAGTTCCAGTGTGTTGGTGGGGATTTATTACAGTTGTAGTGGGTTGGTGGGTATTTACCACAGTTCCAGTGTGTTGGTGGGGATTTATTACAGTTGTAGTGGGTTGGTGGGGATTTACCACAGTTCCAGTGTGTTGGTGGGGATTTTTTACAGTAGTAGTGTGTTGTTGGGGATTTACCACAGTTCCAGTGTGTTGGTGGGGATTTATTACAGTAGTAGTGTGTTGGTGGGGATTTACCACAGTTCCAGTGGGTTGGTGGGGATTTATTACAGTAGTAGTGGGTTGGTGGGGATTTATCACAGTTCCAGTGTGTTGGTGGGGATTCATTACAGTAGTAGTGGGTTGGTGGGAATTTATCACAGTAGTAGTGGGTTGGTGGGGATTTATCACAGTTCCAGTGTGTTGGTGGGGATTTATTACAGTAGTAGTGGGTTGGTGGGGATTTATCACAGTTCCAGTGTGTTGGTGGGGATTTATTACAGTAGTAGTGGGTTGGTGGGGATTTATCACAGTTCCAGTGTGTTGGTGGGGTATTATTACAGTAGTAGTGGGTTGGTGGGGATTTACCACAGTTCCAGTGTGTTGGTGGGGATTTATTACAGTAGTAGTGGGTTGTTGGGGATTTATCACAGTTCCAGTGTGTTGGTGGGGATTTATTACAGTAGTAGTGGGTTGGTGGGGATTTATCACAGTTCCAGTGTGTTGGTGGGGATTTATTACAGTAGTAGTGGGTTGGTGGGGATTTATCACAGTTCCAGTGTGTTGGTGGGGATTTATTACCGTAGTAGTGGGTTGGTGGGGATTTACCACAGTTCCAGTGTGTTGGTGGGGATTTATTACAGTAGTAGTGGGTTGGTGGGGATTTATCACAGTTCCAGTGTGTTGGTGGGGATTTATTACAGTAGTAGTGGGTTGGTGGGGATTTATCACAGTTCCAGTGTGTTGGTGGGGATTTATTACAGTAGTAGTGGGTTGGTGGGGATTTATCAAGGTTCCTGTGTGTTGGTGGGGATTTATTACAGTAGTAGTGGGTTGGTGGGGATTTATCACAGTTCCAGTGTGTTGGTGGGGATTTATCACAGTAGTAGTGGGTTGGTGGGGATTTATCAAGGTTCCTGTGTGTTGGTGGGGATTTATTACAGTAGTAGTTGGTTGGTGGGGATTTACCACAGTTCCAGTGTTTTGGTGGGGATTTATTACAGTAGTAGTGGGTTGGTGGGGATTTATCACAGTAGTAGTGGGTTGGTGGGGATTTATTACAGTAGTAGTGGGTTGGTGGGGATTTATCACAGTAGTAGTGGGTTGGTGGGGATTTATTACAGTAGTAGTGGGTTGGTGGGGATTTACCACAGTTCCAGTGTGTTGGTGGGGATTTTTTACAGTAGTAGTGTGTTGTTGGGGATTTACCACAGTTCCAGTGTGTTGGTGGGGATTTATTACAGTAGTAGTGGGTTGGTGGGGATTTATCACAGTTCCAGTGTGTTGGTGGGGATTCATTACAGTAGTAGTGGGTTGGTGGGAATTTATCACAGTAGTAGTGGGTTGGTTGGGATTTATCACAGTTCCAGTGTGTTGGTGGGGATTTATTACAGTAGTAGTGGGTTGGTGGGGATTTATCACAGTTCCAGTGTGTTGGTGGGGATTTATTACAGTAGTAGTGGGTTGGTGGGGATTTATCACAGTTCCAGTGTGTTGGTGGGGTATTATTACAGTAGTAGTGGGTTGGTGGGGATTTACCACAGTTCCAGTGTGTTGGTGGGGATTTATTACAGTAGTAGTGGGTTGTTGGGGATTTATCACAGTTCCAGTGTGTTGGTGGGGATTTATTACAGTAGTAGTGGGTTGGTGGGGATTTATCACAGTTCCAGTGTGTTGGTGGGGATTTATTACAGTAGTAGTGGGTTGGTGGGGATTTATCACAGTTCCAGTGTGTTGGTGGGGATTTATTACCGTAGTAGTGGGTTGGTGGGGATTTACCACAGTTCCAGTGTGTTGGTGGGGATTTATTACAGTAGTAGTGGGTTGGTGGGGATTTATCACAGTTCCAGTGTGTTGGTGGGGATTTATTACAGTAGTAGTGGGTTGGTGGGGATTTATCACAGTTCCAGTGTGTTGGTGGGGATTTATTACAGTAGTAGTGGGTTGGTGGGGATTTATCAAGGTTCCTGTGTGTTGGTGGGGATTTATTACAGTAGTAGTGGGTTGGTGGGGATTTATCACAGTTCCAGTGTGTTGGTGGGGATTTATCACAGTAGTAGTGGGTTGGTGGGGATTTATCAAGGTTCCTGTGTGTTGTTGGGGATTTATTACAGTAGTAGTTGGTTGGTGGGGATTTACCACAGTTCCAGTGTTTTGGTGGGGATTTATTACAGTAGTAGTGGGTTGGTGGGGATTTATCACAGTAGTAGTGGGTTGGTGGGGATTTATTACAGTAGTAGTGGGTTGGTGGGGATTTATCACAGTAGTAGTGGGTTGGTGGGGATTTATTACAGTAGTAGTGGGTTGGTGGGGATTTACCACAGTTCCAGTGTGTTGGTGGGGATTTATTACAGTAGTAGTGGGTTGGTGGGGATTTACCACAGTTCCAGTGTGTTGGTGGGGATTTATTACAGTTGTAGTGGGTTGGTGGGGATTTACCACAGTTCCAGTGTGTTCCTGGGGATTTATTACAGTAGTAGTGGGTTGGTGGGTATTTATCACAGTTCCAGTGTGTTGGTGGGGATTTATTACAGTAGTAGTGGGTTGGTGGGGATTTATCACAGTAGTAGTGGGTTGGTGGGGATTTATTACAGTAGTAGTGGATTGGTGGGGATTTATCACAGTAGTAGTGGGTTGGTGGGGATTTATTACAGTAGTAGTGGGTTGGTAGGAATTTATCACAGTACCAGTGTGTTGGTGGGGATTTATTACAGTAGTAGTGGGTTGGTGGGGATTTATCACAGTAGTAGTGGGTTGGTGGGGATTTATTACAGCTGTAGTGGGTTGGTGGGGATTTATCACAGTAGTAGTGGGATGGTGGGGATTTATTACAGTAGTAGTGGGTTGGTGGGGATTTACCACAGTTCCAGTGTGTTGGTGGGGATTCATTACAGTAGTAGTGTGTTGGTGGGGATTTACCACAGTTCCAGTGTGTTGGTGGGGATTTATTGCAGTAGTAGTGTGTTGGTGGGGATTTACCACAGTTCCAGTGTGTTGGTGGGGATTCATTACAGTAGTAGTGGGTTGGTGGGGATTTATCACAGTTCCAGTGTGTTGGTGGGGATTCATTACAGTAGTAGTGGGTTGGTGGGAATTTATCACAGTTCCAGTGTGTTGGTGGGGATTTATTACAGTTGTAGTGTGTTGGTGGGGATTTACCACAGTTCCAGTGTGTTTGTGGGGATTTATTACAGTAGTAGTGGGTTGGTGGGGATTTACCACAGTTCCAGTGTGTTGGTGGGGATTTATTACAGTAGTAGTGGGTTGGTCGGGATTTATCACAGTTCCAGTGTGTTGGTGGGGATTTATTACAGTAGTAGTGGGTTGGTGGGGATTTACCACAGTAGTAGTGGGTTGGTGAGGATTTATCACAGTTCCAGTGTGTTGGTGGGGATTTATTACAGTAGTAGTGGGTTGGTGGGGATTTATCACATTACCAGTGTGTTGGTGGGGATTTATTACAGTAGTAGTGTGTTGGTGGGGATTTATCACAGTTCCAGTGTGTTGGTGGGGTATTATTACAGTAGTAGTGGGTTGGTGGGGATTTACCACAGTTCCAGTGTGTTGGTGGGGATTTATTACAGTAGTAGTGGGTTGGTGGGGATTTATCACAGTTCCAGTGTGTTGGTGGGGATTTATTACAGTAGTAGTGGGTTGGTGGGGATTTATCACAGTTCCAGTGTGTTGGTGGGGATTTATTACAGTAGTAGTGGGTTGGTGGGGATTTATCACAGTTCCAGTGTGTTGGTGGGGATTTATTACCGTAGTAGTGGGTTGGTGGGGATTTACCACAGTTCCAGTGTGTTGGTGGGGATTTATTACAGTAGTAGTGGGTTGGTGGGGATTTATCACAGTTCCAGTGTGTTGGTGGGGATTTATTACAGTAGTAGTGGGTTGGTGGGGATTTATCACAGTTCCAGTGTATTGGTGGGGATTTATTACAGTAGTAGTGGGTTGGTGGGGATTTATCAAGGTTCCTGTGTGTTGGTGGGGATTTATTACAGTAGTAGTGGGTTGGTGGGGTTTTATCACAGTTCCAGTGTGTTGGTGGGGATTTATCACAGTAGTAGTGGGTTGGTGGGGATTTATCAAGGTTCCTGTGTGTTGGTGGGGATTTATTACAGTAGTAGTGGGTTGGTGGGGATTTACCACAGTTCCAGTGTTTTGGTGGGGATTTATTACAGTAGTAGTGGGTTGGTGGGGATTTATCACAGTAGTAGTGGGTTGGTGGGGATTTATTACAGTAGTAGTGGGTTGGTGGGGATTTATCACAGTAGTAGTGGGTTGGTGGGGATTTATTACAGTAGTAGTGGGTTGGTGGGGATTTATCACAGTTCCAGTGTGTTGGTTGGGGATTTATTACAGTAGTAGTGGGTTGTTGGGGATTTATCACAGTAGTAGTGGGTTGGTGGGGATTTATTACAGTAGTAGTGGGTTTTTGGGGATTTACCACAGTAGTAGTGGGTTGGTGGGGATTTATTACAGTAGTAGTGGGTTGGTGGGGATTTATCACAGTAGTAGTGGGTTGGTGGGGATTTATCACAGTTCCAGTGTGTTGGTGGGGATATATTACAGTAGTAGTGGGTTGTTGGGGATTTATCACAGTTCCAGTGTGTTGGTGGGGATATATTACAGTAGTAGTGTGTTGGTGGGGATTTATCACAGTTCCAGTGTGTTGGTGGGGATTTATTACAGTAGTAGTGGGTTGGTGGGGATTTATCACAGTTCCAGTGTGTTGGTGGGGATTTATTACAGTAGTAGTGGGTTGGTGGGGATTTATCAAGGTTCCTGTGTGTTGGTGGGGATTTATTACAGTAGTAGTGGGTTGGTGGGGTTTTATCACATTTCCAGTGTGTTGGTGGGGATTTATCACAGTAGTAGTGGGTTGGTGGGGATTTATCAAGGTTCCTGTGTGTTGGTGGGGATTTATTACAGTAGTAGTGGGTTGGTGGGGATTTACCACAGTTCCAGTGTTTTGGTGGGGATTTATTACAGTAGTAGTGGGTTGGTGGGGATTTATCACAGTAGTAGTGGGTTGGTGTGGATTTATTACAGTAGTAGTGGGTTGGTGGGGATTTATCACAGTAGTAGTGGGTTGGTGGGGATTTATTACAGTAGTAGTGGGTTGGTGGGGATTTATCACAGTTCCAGTGTGTTGGTGGGGATTTATTACAGTAGTAGTGGGTTGTTGGGGATTTATCACAGTAGTAGTGGGTTGGTGGGGATTTATTACAGTAGTAGTGGGTTTTTGGGGATTTACCACGGTAGTAGTGGGTTGGTGGGGATTTATTACAGTAGTAGTGGGTTGGTGGGGATTTATCACAGTAGTAGTGGGTTGGTGGGGATTTATTACGGTAGTAGTGGGTTGGTGGGGATTTATCACAGTAGTAGTGGGTTGGTGGGGATTTATCACAGTTCCAGTGTGTTGGTGGGGATATATTACAGTAGTAGTGGGTTGTTGGGGATTTACCACAGTTCCAGTGTGTTGGTGGGGATTTATCACAGTAGTAGTGGGTTGGTGTGGATTTATCACAGTAGTAGTGGTTTGGTGGGGATTTATTACAGTAGTAGTGGGTTGGTGGGGATTTATCACAGTTCCAGTGTGTTGGTTGGGATTTATTACAGTAGTAGTGGGTTGGTGGGGATTTATCATAGTTCCAGTGTGTTGGTGGGGATTTATTACAGTAGTAGTGGGTTGGTGGGGATTTATCACAGTAGTAGTGGGTTGGTGGGGATTTATCACAGTAGTAGTGGGTTGGTGGGGATTTATTACAGTAGTAGTGGGTTGGTGGGGATTTATTACAGTAGTAGTGGGTTGGTGGGGATTTACCACAGTTCCAGTGTGTTGGTGGGGATTCATTACAGTAGTAGTGGGTTGGTGGGAATTTATCACAGTTCCAGTGTGTTGGTGGGGATTTATTACAGTAGTAGTGGGTTGGTGGGGATTTATCACAGTTCCAGTGTGTTGGTGGGGATTTATTACAGTAGTAGTGGGTTGGTGGGGATTTATCACAGTTCCAGTGTCTTGGTGGGGATTTATTACAGTAGTAGTGGGTTGGTGGGGATTTATCAAGGTTCCTGTGTGTTGGTGGGGATTTATTACAGTAGTAGTGGGTTGGTGGGGATTTACCACAGTTCCAGTGTTTTGGTGGGGATTTATTACAGTAGTAGTGGGTTGGTGGGGATTTATTACAGTAGTAGTGGGTTGTTGGGGATTTACCACAGTAGTAGTGGGTTGGTGGGGATTTATTACAGTAGTAGTGGGTTGGTGGGGATTTATTACAGTGGTAGTGGGTTGGTGGGGATTTATCACAGTTCCAGTGTGTTGGTGGGGATTTATTACAGTAGTAGTGGGTTGGTGGGGATTTATCACAGTTCCAGTGTGTTGGTGGGGATTCATTACAGTAGTAGTGGGTTGGTGGGGATTTATCACAGTTCCAGTGTGTTGGTGGGGATTTATTACAGTTGTAGTGGGTTGGTGGGGATTTACCACAGTTCCAGTGTGTTGGTGGGGATTTATTACAGTAGTAGTGGGTTGGTGGGGATTTACCACAGTTCCAGTGTGTTGGTGGGGATTTTTTACAGTAGTAGTGGGTTGTTGGGTATTTACCACAGTTCCAGTGTGTTGGTGGGGATTTATTACAGTAGTAGTGTGTTGGTGGGGATTTACCACAGTTCCAGTGTGTTGGTGGGGATTTATTACAGTAGTAGTGGGTTGGTGGGGATTTATCACAGTTCCAGTGTGTTGGTGGGGATTCATTACAGTAGTAGTGGGTTGGTGGGAATTTATCACAGTTCCAGTGTGTTGGTGGGGATTTATTACAGTTGTAGTGGGTTGGTGGGGATTTACCACAGTTCCAGTGTGTTGGTGGGGATTTATTACAGTTGTAGTGGGTTGGTGGGGATTTACCACAGTTCCAGTGTGTTGGTGGGGATTTATTACAGTTGTAGTGGGTTGGTGGGGATTTACCACAGTTCCAGTGTGTTGGTGGGGATTTATTACAGTAGTAGTGGGTTGGTGGGGATTTATCACAGTTCCAGTGTGTTGGTGGGGATTTATTACAGTAGTAGTGGGTTGGTGGGGATTTATCACAGTAGTAGTGGGTTGGTGGGGATTTTTCACAGTAGTAGTGGGTTGGTGGGGATTTATCACAGTTCTAGTGGGTTGGTGGGGATTTATCACATTAGTATTGGGTTGGTGGAGATTTACCACCGTTCTAGTGGGTTGGTGTGGATTTACCACAGTACTAGTGGTGGCAGGTAGCCTAGTGGTTAGAGCATTGGGCCAGTAACCAAAAGGTTGCTAGTTTGAATCTCTGAGCTGACAAGGTAAAAATCTGTTGTTCTACTCCTGAACAAGGCAGTTAACCCACTGTTCCTAGGCTGTCATTGTAATTAAGAATTTGTTCTTAACTGACGTGCCTAGTTAAAAATAAATAGTAGGTAGGTGGGAATTTACCACCGTTCTGGTGGTTTGGTGGTGATTTACCACAGTACTATAGTGGTGGAATTTATCACAGTACAAAACCTCACCTAAATAATGTGGAAATTGAGCATGTTGAGGTGACTAAACTGCTTGGAGTAATCCTGGAATGTAAACTGTCATGGTCAAAACATATTGATACAACAGTAGCTAAGATGGGGAGAAGTCTGTCCATAATAAAGCGCTACTCTACCTTCTTAACAACACTATCAACAAGGCAGGTCCTTCAGGTTCTAGTTTTGTCGCACCTTGACTACTCTTCAGTAGTGAGGTCAAGTGCCACAAAGAGGGACTTAGGCCGAGAATAGGGCAGCATGGCTGGCCCTTAAATGTACACGGAGAGCTAACAATAATAAAATGCACGTCAATCTCTCATTGCTCAGAGTGGAGGAGAGATTGATTTCATCACTACTTGTTTTTGTACGAAGTGTTGACGTGCTGAATGAATGATCTGTTTAAACTAATAGCACACAGCTCGGACACCCATGTATAACGCACAAGACATGCCACCAGAGAACTCTTCACAGTCCCTAAGACAATAAGAGACTATTGGAGGTGCACAGGTAACTGATGCAAGCAGTAGAATCAGATTTTAAAAAGCAGATAAAAATACACCTTATGGAACAGTGTGGACTGTGAAGAGACACAAACACAGGCACAGACACAGACACACATACACATGATAAAACACGCACACATGGATGTTGTATTCTAAATATGTGACAGTGGAGTAGTGGCCTGAGGGTGCACACTAACGTTAAATGTATTGAGTAAAGTGTTATGAAATGTAATGTCATGTAATTTGTTAAAATCTATTTACAGTAACTGCCTTAATGTTGCTGGACACCAGGAAGAGTAGCTGCTGCTTCTTCATCTCACACTCTGGCATGATATCTCCTTTCATGCCTTCGCGACTCACTCCTTTGTCTATGTGATGTTTTGATCCTGTGTTTCAACCTTATAGGTCCATGTTGTTTTGCTTTCTTTCTCTATTTCCCTCACCTTCTTTCTCTCTCTAGCGCTCTCTCTTTCTTTCTCTCTCTCTCTCTCTCTTTCTCTAGCCCTCTCTCTCTCTCTCTCTCTCTCACTATTTTGCATGGAGGGAGGCTCCCTGCAGTATTCAGCCTCTTCAGATTGACCCAAGCTCCATCTCTCTCTCTGGTCTGCTATTTATCAAAGAGAGAGAGGGGAGAGGGAGAGGGCAAGAGAGCGAGGGAGGGAATGGACGCTGGGCTGGCCGGCACTCATCCCTCACTCCCTCAGTAAAGAAAGAGAGAAAATGTCCAGCAAGACTGAGGCCAGATCTCTCTCGGGTCGACCTTTCAGAGAGGAGGTATTTTACACATGCCCACACACACACACAAACAAACACACACACACACACACCCACACTGCGGTTGTGAAGGATAGATGTTTTCAGGCTGTAAGAGCGCGACTTGGCCTTCAATCTCCTTTAATTTCAACGCTCTAATACTTTAATAGCAGAACGTGAGCAGAATGTAACAGGCTCTTACGGATGTGCATGTCCAGTTGTGAATGGGACATTTACATTATAATGTCAAGTGGTGGCTATGCTCTAACAAAGTCACTAAGTCAGGAGAAGTGTACATGAGAGTTTGAACTCTGGTTGGACCAGACTGTAGGAGATGGGTTCTGGTCAAAAGTAGTGCACCAAATAGGGAATAAATAGGGTAGCATTTGGGAAGCAGACGTTGTCACTGCCTGGTATGTAGCCCTGGGCCCGCTCCACATGCCAAACTCAATGGGGTGTACAATAACACCTGATCGAAGAACTAGCTTCAGGTCCAGGAGTGACAGTCGACTTTCTAGGTTTCAAGTAAGGTTACATGCCGTCTTATAAGGAAAACAAGTCAGTGATCCACCTCTCTCTCTGTATTAAAACTTCTGTCTGTATTAAAACATATCTCTCTGTATTAAAACGTCTCTGTATTAAAGCCTCTCTCTATTGAAATGTATCTTTATTAAAACCTCTATCTTTATTAAACAATCTCTGTATTAAAATATTTCTTTATTAAAACCTCTCTCTTTATTAAATAATCTCTGTATTAAAATATCTCTTTATTAAAACCTCTCTCTTTATTAAAAACCCGCTCTATTAAAACCTCTCTCTATTAAAACCTCTCTCTATTAAAACCTCTCTCTATTACAAACTCTCTTTATTAAAAACTCTCTCTATTAAAACCTCTATCTATTAAAACCTCTCTCTATTAAAACCTCTCTCTTTATTAAAACATATCTGTATTAAAACATCTCTTTGTGAAAACCTCTATGTATTGAGACTACGGGGAGAGGAGGGGGATGAATTAGCCAATTGGAAGCTAAAGTGAGGAGGCAGACTAGTGGGCTTCGTTCTGGGAGCTGGCAGAGTTCGAGCCTGTTTTGTTCCCCGGTGCTGAATTAGTGGCGAGACAAGCAACCCTCTTTCATGTTTGCCTCTGCCTCTCTGACAGGAAACCCACCCGATTTTGTCCTTGTCAAATCCCCACGCGCAGTGCCTGGCACAGACGAGTCACACACACATGTACGAACACGCTAGCATACACAACACACACCTGCACGCACACGCTAGCATACACACACACCTGCACGCACGCACACGCTAGCATACACACACACCTGCACGCACATGCTAGCATACACACACACCTGCACGCACACGCTAGCATACACACACACCTGCACGCACACGCTAACATACACACACACCTGCACGCACACGCTAGCATACACACACACCTGCACGCACACGCTAGCATACACATGCATACGCTAACCCACCTATCACATACACACACACTCCTGCATACGCACTCACACACATGAATGTTTGACAGAACGACAAACTTGTTTATATTTCCTATTTTTAATATATATATATATAGAAAAGGAGATATAAACAAGTTTGTATATACAGTATATATATAATAAAAGTGGGTTTTGGAGGAATATTTCCAGCTTGGTATTCAGAAGAGATGTGTCTGACTTTGATTCTCCGTTCTCATGAAGCTTTCAAACTTCTCTTACAAAAACATGTGTTTCTGACCCGGTGGCATCCATGTTGGTGCCCTGAATACTAAGGATCTCTCCACTTCTCAGATAAAGGGTTCAATAGCTCTTAATTAACCAACCACAGTTATTAACCATGATGTTCTGGTTGTTTCATGTCTTCAGTAACCATGATGTTAATCTGCTGGTTTCTGGTGTCTATTTCTCTTGTCATGAGTTTCACATGGCTGCCAGCTCTTTGATGTTCTCTCATTGGCAGGTTGCTGCAAAAACACTGTGATTAATAATTAACAAACGGTATGAAATATTCAGTTGGGACTCAACTGTCTAGTGTACTACGCCCACACACGCCCACACACATTCACACATGCATGCATGCATGCACAAACACACAGACATATACACACAAACACACACACAGATTCACACCTGCGTGCATGCACGCATTCACAAACACATAGACACACACACACACACACACACACACTGTCACCCCACCCCCTCACACCCAGATATACACTGTCACCCCACCCCCTCACACCCAGACACAAAGCAGATGTACAATCTGCTTGTAGGAGGAGAGCCCTCTAACTGCTTCCCTAGCTTGTACGGTTAGAGCTTCAGTCTATGTCTTTTCATATTTGATGTAAGGCACCAGTGGGAGTTAGATCTGAGAGGGGAGCACTGTGTGATGTTGGGGGAGTCATGGCTGCCTTGCGAATAAACCTGTTTGGCCTGATTGAAGTGAACAAGTCTGTCTTCATAGATGACGTGTATAACTCGCCTCAGGCCACCAAGCCATTTGGCACTCAATGACCCTCTCGCCTCTCTTCTCTTTTCATTCCACCTCTCCCTCGTTCCATCTCTCCCTCTCCGGCTCTGCCAACTGTGTGAGGCGTCTAGCATAGAGAGAGAGAGAGAGAGAGAGAGAGAGAGAGAGAGAGAGAGAGAGAGAGAGAGAGAGAGAGAGAGAGAGAGAGAGAGAGATGAGAGGGAGGAGAGAGAGAGAGGAGAGAGAGAGAGAGAGAGAGAGAGAGAGAGAGAGAGAGAGAGAGAGAGAGAGAGAGAGAGAGAGAGATGAGAGAGAGAGAGAGAGAGAGAGAGAGAGAGAGAGAGAGAGATGGTGTGTGACACCCTTTGGTCCTCTCCCTCTTTTCTTTCTTCATTCTTGCATTTTTTATCTCTAATTCTATTTTTCCCCCCCCCGGTGGGGTGAGTTGTTGAATGAACGGGAGGGTGCAGGCAGGATGAGAAGGCGGGTAGTGGGTCTGGGAGGAATGTTGCTGTTTGATTCCTGGCTCACACCCCGAGGGGAGGTCGTCACGCAGCATCAGAGGACTAAGATCAGCATTGGATGGAGAAAAGGAGAGAGAGAGAGAGAGAGAGAGAGGGAGAGAGAGGGAGGGATGGAAAAGGGCGAGAGAGAGGGGTGGGAGAGAGAGATGGAAGGGAGAAGAGAGAGAGTGATGGAGCTGTGAATGGAGAGGGAGAGGGGTGAGAGAGACGAGAGAGAGAGAGAGAGAGCGAGAGAGAGAGAGAGAGAGAGAGAGAGAGAGCTAGAGAGAGAGAGAGAGAGAGAGAGAGAGAGAGAGAGAGAGAGAGAGAGAGAGAGGGAGAGGGAGAGGGAGAGGGAGAGGGAGAGAGAGGGAGGGATGGAAAAGGGCGAGAGAGAGGGGTGGGAGAGAGAGATGGAAGGGAAGAGAGAGTGATGGAGCTGTGAATGGAGAGGGAGAGTGGTGAGAGAGAGAGAGAGAGAGAGAGAGAGAGAGAGAGAGAGAGAGAGAGAGAGAGAGAGAGAGAGAGAGAGAAATGAGTGAAGCGGCTAAGCTCCATTTATCTATGTTAGTCAGTCAACACATTAACATAACATTTACAATAACAGGGAAGGTTTTAGTACATCGCCTCTCTCCATCTCTCTATTTCCCTCTCTCAATAGCCTGTCACTTTTAGTACCTCTCCTCTCTCCATCTCTCTATTTCCCTCTCTCAATAGCCTTTGACGTTTAGTACCTCTCCAATCTCCATCTCTCTATTTTCCCTCTCTCTTTTTCTAATTTTTCCTCCTCAACTTTTTCTCTGTTCATTTTGAGCAGGTGGTTGGGTGAAAGTGAGAGTCGGAGGTAGGACGGAATGGAGGGAAGAGAGAGGGGGGTAGAGGGGGTGGTACTGTAGTGTTGTCACAATACCAGCATTTTGACTTCAATACCGATACCAGGTTTAGTATTATGATTCTCGATATCATCACAATACTCGATACCAAAACTATACCACGGTAAAAAAAGAAGGTATATTAGCCAAAGTCACAGAATGGCTTTGATCCAGACAGATGAGCTCAGCCACTGCTATGTTCAATCATTAGATATCTTTTGTGTTCAATATCATTGCATTTTAATTGTTTTACGTCAACATTTTTCAGATACAGCATGCATTAGTGAATCAATTATACAATCATACAATTCATTTCACTTTGTGTTTTCTTCCCAGGCGTAATGCTAGGCATTATCGCTGGGATATGAGGTAACAACAGAACCTGACCTATGTTGACCCTTGTGTGGTGTTCGGGTCTGTGGGACCCATTTTCAATATTTACTAAAAGATAAATGAATGGATAATTATATCAAGCTGATACTCATTGCCCGTGGCTCATTTTCTGTGAAGAACATGTAAAATAACACATTTTCCTTGATTGCACACATTTATATTACATACATGGTGTTCGGGACCCAAGGGTAATAAAAGTGTGGAAAAGTGTGTGTGTAGGTGAAAACAAGTAAAAATGTATCAAAAATGTTTTCCATGTGTCTTCACTCTGTCTTCCTCCTCCCTGGGCCTGCTGATTCAACATAGCACCAAGAACCTGTCTGTTTCCCAGCCTGTCTCCCGCTTTTCTTGCATTCTTTACCCTTTGTCGTGTGTGACACTACACAATATTTTGCCAGAACTGGCACAATGTTATTTCAATAGATTATTTCGATACATTATTTGAAAAAAAGTTTTTTCCCACACTACCCCAGCCAGGTGCAAATTAGGGGAGGAACCCAACAAATAAATAGCTTGGCATGTGTTGCTCCTTACCACAATAAAAAGAGTATGGCAAAAAATAATTTCTGCTCAGAGGGCCTTAGAATGAATTGCTGCAGAGAGAGAAGCTAGTGTGGAAGGAGCATCTTCCACTTTGGAAGATTAAGAATTTTCCAAATATGAGGATCATGTCTCTGTCAATTAGGAGTTTGACAGTGAGTTGGAAGAAAAGGATGAGATTGACCCTCAACCAGGCACCAGGACCAGCCCGTCAGCAGCCGGCCCCAGGACCAGCCCGTCAGCAGCCAGCTCATCAGCAGCCTGCTGGAGGAGAAATATGGATGTAAAAAAATTGTGAAATGGAATGGTCTTCCTGCCCAAGGAATGAGCCACCCTGCATGGCTGCCAATGTGATGCAGCCAGGGCCGATGAGGATGGTGGTTACTCATGTGCAGGAAATAAATTATTTTTCGCACTGTTCATCCCAGACACCATCCAGAAATCATTCTGGACTGCACTAATTTGGAGGGATGACGTGTTGTTGGAGAGAGATGGAACGATATGGACCAAACTCATTTACATGCATACTTTGGGGTTATTTTCCTTGCTGTTGTTTTCAGATCCAATGGAGAATCCACAGATTCCCTGTGGGATGCAGAAACTGGCAGTTAACTTTTCCGTGCAACAATGTCTCTGGAAAACATCCACATCATTTCCAGGAGTATCCACTTCGATACCGAGTAGGTGGACCGCTTTCCCCTGTTTTCCTGGATGTGACACAAGGACTTTGTGGCCACAACATCACATGCAATAACTTTTTTACTTCGCACAAGCTGGGACAGGAGCTCATAAAGAGGAAGCTGATGATGGTAGGAATAGTACTGATAAACAAGCCAAAGTTCCCACCTCAGCTGTTGAATACACGGAACAGTTTGTTTTCACAGACGACACGTCCCTAGTGTCCTGCGTGCCATAGAAAGGCAAAAATGTGGTACTCATGAGTATGTTGCATAGGGATGGGGGAATATGTTGCCAGTAACATCAAAAAACAGAAATCATAATGGATTACAATGTCACAAAAGGAGGGGTGGATAATTTAGACAAGCTGGTGACTAGCTACAACTGCAAAAGAAGAACCCTACGCTGGCCACTTTTGATATTCTTCAGCATCTTGGACATCTTGGCTTACAACGCGTTTGTCATCTGGATGGCGTTGAACCCAGATTGGAACAGAGGGACGCTCCAGAGGAGACGGCTCTTTCTAGAGGAGCTGGGCAAGGCCTTGGTAAGACCTCAAATCCAGAGGAGGCAACATATCCCAAGGACCCCAGCTTCTGCAGCTATCGTGAGGAGAATTCAGGAGGAGGATGCTGGTGCCCCATCCTCCCGACCCACAGAACCAACAACTCCAATAAGAGTGAGTGATGTTGTTGCATGTGTGTGTCTGAGTCTCCTACCTTGGCCTGCTGTAATTATATATGTGAGTGAGATGTTAGTAAAATTCCTGAACTAATTGATTTCATCATTCTAGATTGCAGACGTAGCAACAAGAAAATGCTCTGCGATGTGTGTGGACCCAAGAAGGACAGGAAGACACAGTACACATGCATCAAGTACAATAAATACATTTGCAACACAGACACAATAAAACTCTGTCCCTCATGTGGTGTGTAGACCATCCTTCATTTGTGTTCAATGGGGCTCATTTATCATTTCCATAAAATACTGCATGTAGAATGTGTCCTTCCAGTTTGTTCAGTTCAAAGCAATAAACATCTATAGTGATGAAAACCTTGTTTCATTTATATGTGTTCGAGATAAACATGATTTATTCCACCCATGTCTTGATTATAATAGATTTTTGTTTACAAAAATCATATTAAAAATAAACAAATAGTGGTTTTGATGATAAATGTGATCTAGCAGAGGTAAATGGCAAATATTAACCATATTCACTGTTTATGTTGCTGGTAGTTGATGTAAGTCAATATCTAAGTATTAAGCATGAAGTATTTTTACGTAAATTTTTATGGCTGTACTGTTTGAAAAATGCAGTAATGTTGTGTGTCCATTAGACCTGCGGACATTGAATAACAAAAACATGAACATCCCACAAGGGTTATAAGTGTAAACATATATAATAAAGTTGTTTGTTAGGTGTTAAGCCTGTGTTAAATTATGCCTTAAATGATACAAATACAAAAAAGTGATTGTGATTGTGTTGAATTGTGTTGAATTGTGTTTGGGAAATAAAGATGGTTTCACAAAGTTACTAATAATATTTCATTCAGTACAGACATTTGTAGGTGGCTTAGCTTACCCTGTCCCACGGCTCAACTTACCCCATACCCATGGTAAGTTGTGCAAAGATACCACTTTTTTTGGATAAGCTATGTTTTCCAAACTGTAATGTTTACATGAATTCTGATTATTTCCAGGGATACACAACATCCTGAACTATATGTACATATCTTTACTAGAAATAATACTATATTTCCCTTGACAGAGTGATGCTGAATGTAAAAACAATGCTCAACTTACTCCACTCTACGTTATCGTAAAAAATCATGAAATTGTTTTTTTTAACTGGCTGTGCTGGTAGATAGACTTCATCCGTGAGACTTCCAAAATTAAGAAATATTTTACTACCAAACCTTTTTTCATGTTCTAGCATTGAAAAGTAGTGAAGTTTTGGTATAACGTGCAACACTATGGTACTGTAGTCCGGGTCACCCAGTCTTTGAGAGAGATGACACTTGTCTGCAACTAATTTAGAAAGGTCTCATTGGGTGATATCAAAAGTTTTTCTAAAAAAGAGAGTCACCCCATCGATTTATCTCAAGATCACTAGAGCTTTGTGTCTCTCCACATTTATCCTATGACCCACCTCTTGTAACGTCTGCTTCCAACTCACACTCTCCAACACGTAGATCCCCTGAACGCAGCCCATTTTCCAGCTCACACTCAAACACATAGATCCCCTGAATGCAGCTCATTCCCCAATCACCTGAATTCTGATCACCAGTTCACACACCTGTATGTTATTATCACACACTATTTAGTTCAGTTCTGTGCACCCCATCACTGTGAGGTATTGTTTGTTTTGTGACACACTTCTATTCGGAGCTCTGGTTTTCCCGTAATTTAAATCCTCCGGTGTATGATAGTTTTTGCCAGCCTCACTAATGACGCTTTTTGCCTATTCCCTGCCTGTACCTTAGCCTATTGGATTTCCTGTTATGTAGCTATTGCCTGATCTCCCGGACTACGTTACTAGCCTTTTACCCTGCCTGTACTGTTGCCTTTTTGGACCCCTGTGTATGACCTTCTGCCTGCCCCTGGACCCAGCTACCTGCCTTCTCCTGCGGTCCTTTACAATAAACACCTGCTGCGCCCTGCGCTTGAAAGCAGCTCTCTGTCTCCCACCGTGTTCATTACACCTCTCTCCTTATTTCACTCTCTCTCCATCTCTCTTCCTCTCTCTCTCCCTCTCACTCTGTTTCCATCTCGCTCTCTCCCTTGGCTCCCCCTCTCTTTTCTATCTCTCTGAAGATTGATTGGTAGGTAGGGAGGTGGTGTGTTTGTGCCTATAGGCTGTCCTGTGTGTAAAGACAATTGGAAGCTGATTGATTGGGTTAGGGCCCTGGTTGCTGCATACTGATAGATAGACGTTGTGGCATATTGCAGCACAGCTTGCAGGGTGCTGCAGAATTCTATGGTACGTTATTTTAGTGTCATCCATTGGTGCCAGAAAGATGGAATTTACCACAATATGCCACCATCTATCACAAACGGTTGCGGCATAAACACAAAACTTTTTTAGGAAGAACCACTGAACACTGACCACAGCCCTATACGCAGTGGTGGAAAAAGTACCCAATTGTCATACATAAGTAAAAGTAAAGATTCCTGAATATAAATTGACTCCAGTATAAGTGAAAGTCACCCAGTATAATCCTACTTGAGTAAAAGTCTAAAAGTATTTGGTTTTAAATATACTTAAATATCAAAAGTAAATGTAATTGCTAAAATATTCCTAAGTGTCAAAAGTAAAAGTTTAAATAATTTCAAATTCCTTATATTAACCAGACAGCACCTTTCTCTTGTTTTTTTAAATTGTTCATGGATAGTCAGTGGCACACTCCAACACTCAGACATCATTTACAGATAGCCAGGGGCACACACCAACACTCAGACATCATTTACAGATAGTCAGGGGCACACTCCAACACTCAGACATCATTTACAGATAGTCAGGGGTACACTCCAACACTCAGACATCATTTACAGATAGTCAGGGGTACACTCCAACACTCAGATGTCATTTACAGATAGTCAGGGGCACACTCCAACACTCAGACATCATTTACAGATTGTCAGGGGTACACTCCAACACTCAGATGTCATTTACAGATAGTCAGGGGCACACTCCAACACTCAGATGTCATTTACAGATAGTCAGGGGCACACTCCAACACTCAGACATCATTTACAGATAGTCAGGGGCACACTCCAACACTCAGATGTCATTTACAGATAGTCAGGGGCACACTCCAACACTCAGACATCATTTACAGATAGCCAGGGGCACATTCCAACACTCAGACATCATTTACAGATAGTCAGGGGCATACTCCAACACTCAGATGTCATTTACAGATAGTCAGGGGCACACTCCAACACTCAGACATCATTTACAGATAGCCAGGGGCACACTCCAACACTCAGACATAATTTACAGATAGTCAGGGACACACTCCAACACTCAGACATCATTTACAGATAGTCAGGGGCACACTCCAACAATCAGACATCATTTACAGATAGTCAGGGGCACACTCCAACACTCAGACATCATTTACAGATAGTCAGGGGCACACTCCAACACTCAGACATCCTTTACAGATAGTCAGGGGCACACTCCAACACTCAGACATCCTTTACAGATAGCCAGGGGCACACTCCAACACTCAGACATCATTTACAGATAGTCAGGGGCACACTCCAACACTCAGACATCATTTACAGATAGTCAGGGGCACACTCCAACACTCAGACATAATTTACAGATAGTCAGGGGCACACTCCAACACTCAGACATCATTTACAGATAGTCAGGGGCACACTCCAACACTCAGACATCATTTACAGATAGTCAGGGGCACACTCCAACACTCAGACATCATTTACAGATAGCCAGGGGCACACTCCAACACTCAGACATCATTTACAGATAGTCAGGGGTACACTCCAACACTCAGACATCATTTACAGATAGTCAGGGGTACACTCCAACACTCAGATGTCATTTACAGATAGTCAGGGGCACACTCCAACACTCAGATGTCATTTACAGATAGTCAGGGGCACACTCCAACACCCAGACATCATTTACAGATAGTCAGGGGCACACTCCAACACTCAGATGTCATTTACAGATAGTCAGGGGCACACTCCAACACTCAGACATCATTTACAGATAGTCAGGGGCACACTCCAACACTCAGACATCATTTACAGATAGTCAGGGGTACACTCCAACACTCAGATGTCATTTACAGATAGTCAGGGGCACACTCCAACACTCAGATGTCATTTACAGATAGTCAGGGGCACACTCCAACACTCAGACATCATTTACAGATAGTCAGGGGCACACTCCAACACTCAGATGTCATTTACAGATAGTCAAGGGCACACTCCAACACTCAGACATCATTTACAGATAGTCAGGGGCACACTCCAACACTCAGATGTCATTTACAGATAGTCAGGGGCATACTCCAACACTCAGATGTCATTTACAGATAGTCAGGGGCACACTCCAACACTCAGACATCATTTACAGATAGTCAGGGGCACACTCCAACACTCAGACATCATTTACAGATAGTCAGGGGCACACTCCAACACTCAGACATCATTTACAGATAGCCAGGGGCACACTCCAACACTCAGACATCATTTACAGATAGTCAGGGGCACACTCCAACACTCAGACATCATTTACAGATAGTCAGGGGCACACTCCAACACTCAGACATCATTTACAGATAGCCAGGGGCACACTCCAACACTCAGACATAATTTACAGATAGTCAGGGGCACACTCCAACACTCAGACATCATTTACAGATAGTCAGGGGCACACTCCAACACTCAGACATCATTTACAGATAGTCAGGGGCACACTCCAACACTCAGACATCATTTACAGATAGTCAGGGGCACACTCCAACACTCAGACATCATTTACAGATAGTCAGGGGCACACTCCAACACTCAGACATCATTTACAGATAGTCAGGGGCACACTCCAACACTCAGACATCATTTACAGATTGTCAGGGGCACACTCCAACACTCAGACATCATTTACAGATAGCCAGGGGCACACTCCAACACTCAGACATCATTTACAGATAGTCAGGGGCACACTCCAACACTCAGACATCATTTACAGATAGTCAGGGGCACACTCCAACACTCAGACATCATTTAAAAAAGAAAGCATGTGTTCAGTGAGTCCGTCAGATCAGAGGCAGTAGGGATGACCAGGGATGTTCTCTTGATAAGTGTGTGAATTAGACCATTTTCCTATCCTGCTAAGAATTCAACTTGTGACTATTACTTTTGGCTGTCAAGGAAAATGTACTGAGTAAAAAATATATACATTTCTTTAGGAATGTAGTGAAGTAAAAGTATAAATGTGTCATAAGTATAAGTAGTGAAGTAAAGTACAGATACCCCTAAGAACTACTTAGTAGTACTTTCATCACTGGCTGTATGTAGACCAGACCTGGTACTATTTTCTTTTGACTGCCTGAAGTCCAGGTAGATGGGATTTACATGTTTCTATCAGTTTCAATGCAACAGGTAGGTTCAATCAAGCACATAGCTGCAGTACTTAAAATGATTCCAAATAGTATTTCAACACAGATCTGAGCAAGGCCCTGGGCAACCAACTTACTTCTTAACCAGTATTTATGTATTTTTCACAGAGAGCTAAAAGTCCATGTGTAGACCATGTTTTATTTCTACTTTTTATCCTACCATGGTTGTAGTGGATCACACCAAACATTCAGACCCAGTATGTATTGTGTTTGTTCATCATCCATCCTCCGTTCTCTGTGTTGGTAGGAGGGTGCTAGGGAGAGCTCAGGCCCGTATCCCATCGGGAGGCAGTGGCATCTCTGACCAGATTAACATAGTGCAAAAAAAGTCAATGCAGATAGTCCAGGTAACTATTTAAATAACTATTTAGCAGTTTAGCGAGCAATGGAGAAAGGGAGGGAGGGAGAGAGAGAGAGTGGGAGAAAGGTAAGGATGGATGGATGGCGCAATGGGGGGAAGGAGCGAAGGAGATAGGGATGGAGTGAAGGAGGGTGGGAGCGAGGGAGAAAGGGAAGGATGGCGCAATAGAGGGAGGGAGCGAGGGAGATCGGGATGGAGGGAGGGAGAGAGGGCGAAATGGAAGGAGGGAGGGAGCGAGGGAGAAATGGAAGGAGGAAGCTAGGGAGAAATGGAAGGAGGGAGCGAGGGAGAAATGGAAGGATGGAGTGAGGGAGAAAGAGAAGGATGGAGGGATGGAGTGATGGAGGGAAGGAGAGAGGGAGCGAGGGAGAAAGGGAAACATGAAGGGATGGAGATATGGAGGAAAGGAGCAAGGGAGATAGAGAAGGAGAAAGGGAGCAAGGGAGAAAGGGAAGGAAGGAGGGTGGGAGAGAGGGAGAAAGAGAAGGAGGGATGGAGAGAGAGAGGGAGAAAGAGGAGGGAGGGAGCGAGGGAGAAAGAGAAGGAGGAAGGGAGGGAGAGAGGGAGAAAGAGAAGGAGGGAGGGAGAGAGGGAGAAAGGGAAGGAGGGAGGGAGAGAGGGAGAAAGGAAAGGAGGGAGGGAGAGAGGGAAAAAGAAAGATGGAGGGACGTAGGTTGACCTTGAGGGTTCCTTCTCTATCTTGCAATTTTCAGGCAGGAGGAGAGTTGATCTAGTGAACGTTTTATAGAGGCAGGGCTGGCAGGGGATCGGGCCTATAGGGGCTGTGTGGGTCTGCCTTTTACCTCTTTTCAATGAAACAACAGGTCTGAGTGGTAAGTAGAAAACACCAGGGAACAACACACATACACATACACACATACGCACACACACATACATTTAGTTACCTCTTTAGCCCTCTTTGTTTCGGAAACAACAAAGGCTATTTTCAGGAATAGAATCCACCATGGATTGTTGAGAGGGAAATTGATGTGGCATTAGAATGCCTGTATTACTTTTCTATCAGGAGCTGGAGGATAACCTTGTGGTTTTAGACTGGAGACAAGAGAGAAGGAAAGAGAGGGATAGGGAGATAAAGGGAGAGAGAGAGAGAGGAGGAAGATTTACAATCCCAGCACATCAGACTGGCTCCATCAGAAAAAGCAGTGGGGCATTGGGGAAGGAGATGGGGGCCAGTTGCTTGAGGGGGACATTTCATGCCCCCGGGCCGTCTTTGACTTTTTCTAAATCAATCTATATAACACACTGCCAGAATCCTACTAGTTATAACCAGTTTTAGGAGGGCATGTCAGTTTTTAGAATGTTTTTTCCCCATTGCCCCTCATCGACCACAAGGCCGCCTCTGCTCCTTCTCCCGACAGTGGAAGTCAGTTAAAGGTGCTGTGCCCAGTTGCTAATCACCTCGATAATTGCCACGAAACTGAAACTGAACCTAAACTATAGCTAAACTAATTTCACATATACAGTTGAAGTCGGAAGTTTACATACACCTTAGCCAAATACATTTGAACTCAGTTTTTCGCAATTCCTGAGATTTAATCCTAGTAACAATTCCCTGTCTTAGGTCAGTTAGGATCACCACTTTAGTTTACGAATGTGAAATGTCAGAATCATATTGGAGAGAATGATTTATTTGAGCTTTTATTTATTTCATCACATACCCAGTGGGTCAGAAGTTTACATACACCCAAATAGTATTTGGTAGCACTGCCTTTGAATTGTTTAACTTGGGTCAAACGTTTCGGGTAGCATTCCACAAGCTTCCCACAATAGGTTGGGTGAATTTTGGCCAATTGCTCCTGAAAGAGCTGGTTTAACTGAGTCAGGTTTGTAGGCCTCCTTGCTCGCACATGCTTTTTCAGTTCTGCCCACACATTTTCTATTGGATTGAGGTGAGGGCTTTGGTTTGCCACAAAATTGGAAGTATGCTAGGTCATTGTCCAATTGGAAGACCCATTTGCGACCAAGCTTTAACTTCCTGACTGATGTCTTGAGATGTTGCTTTAATATAGCCGCATAACTTTCCACCCTCATGATGCCATCTATTTTGTGAAGTGCACCAGCCCCTCCTGCAGCAAAGCACCCCCACAACATGTTGCTGCCAAACCCGTGCTTCACGGTTGGGATGGTATTCTTCGGCTTGCAAGCCTACCCCTTTTTCCTCCAAACTTTATGGCCAAACACTTCTATTTATGTCTCACTAGCCCAGAGTAAATTTCTCCAAAAAGTACGATCTTTGTCCCCATGTGCAGTTGCAAACCGTAGTCTGGCTTTTTTATGGCGGTTTTGGAGCAGTGGTGTTACGTTCGTCGTTGATAGATGAAGACCAAGGTGCAGCGTGGTAGGCGTACATTTTACTTTATTTTCAAATTACACCAAAAAACAACAAAACACGAAACGAACGTAAAGTTCTGTGCCGCTAAACAGCAACAGCAACAGCAAAACAGGCTGCCTAAGTATGATCCCCAATCAGAGACAACGATAGACAGCTGCCTCTGATTGGGAACCATACCAGAACCGGCCAACAAAGAAATAGAACACCTAGATTGCCCACCCAAATCACACCCCGACCTAACCAAATAGAGAAATAAAAAGGCTCTCTAAGGTCACGGCGTGACAAGTGGCTTCTTCCTTGCTGAGCAGCCTTTCAGGTTGTGTCGATATAGGACTCATTTTACTGTGGATATAGATACATTTGTACCTGTGTCCTCCAGCATCTTCACAAGGTCCTTTGCTGTTGTTCTGGGATTGATTTGCACTTTTTGCACCAAAGTATGTTCATCTCTAGGAGACAGAACACGTCTCCTTTCTGAGCGGTATGACGGCTGCGTGGTCCCATGGTGTTTATACTTGCGTACTATTGTTTGTACAGATGAACGTGATACCTTCAGGCGTTTTCACATTTCTCCCAAGGATGAACCAGACTTGTGAAGGTCTACAATTTGTTTTTCTGAGGTCTTGGCTGATATCTTTTTAATTTTCCATGATGTCAAGCAAAGAGGCACTGAGTTTGAAGGTAGGCCTTGAATACATCCACAGGTACACCTCCAATTAACTCAAATTATGTAAATTAGCATATCAGAAGCTTCTAAAGCCATGACATCCTTTTCTGGAATTTTCCAAGCTGTTTAAAGGCACAGTCAATTTACTGTATGTAAACTTCTGACCCACTGGAATTGTGATACAGTGAGTTATAAGTTAAATAATCTGTCTGTAAACAATTGTTGAAAAAATTCCTTGTGTCATGCACAAAGTAGATGTCCTAACCGACTTGCCAAAACTGTAGTTTGTTATCAAGAAATGAGTGGAGTGGTTGAAAAACTTTGAATGACTCCAACCTAAGTGTATGTAAATGTCCTACTTCAACTGTATACACATATAACAACAACAAGAATAACAACGAAGTATGACGAGGAGAGAGGCGGAGAATGGTGAGCTGATGAGCGAGGTTAAGTGAAAGATGCATAGGCTAATTATGTAATGACCTATTGATGAGCAAGGTGAGCCGAACTATGCATAGGCTAATTATGTAATCACCTATTGATGAGCAAGGTGAGGCGAACTATGCATAGGCTAATTATGTAATCACCTATTGATGAGCAAGGAGAGGCGAACTATGCATAGGCTAATTATGTAATCACCTATTGATGAGCAAGGTGAGCCGAACTATGCATAGGCTAATTATGTAATCACCTATTGATTAGCAAGGTGAGGCGAACTATGCATAGGCTAATTATGTAATCACCTATTGATGAGCAAGGTGAGCCGAACTATGCATAGGCTAATTATGTAATCACCTATTGATTAGCAAGGTGAGGCGAACTATGCATAGGCTAATTATGTAATCACCTATTGATGAGCAAGGTCAAGCGAACGATGCATAGGCTAATTATGTAATGACCTATTGATGAGCAAAGTCAAGTGAACGATGCATAGGCTAATTATGTAATGACCTATTGATGAGCAAGGTCAAGTGAACGATGCATAGGCTAATTATGTAATCACCTATTGATGAGCAAGGTGAGGCGAACTATGCATAGGCTAATTATGTAATCACCTATTGATGAGCAAGGTCAAGTGAACGATGCATAGGCTAATTATGTAATGACCTATTGATGAGCAAGGTCAAGCAAACGATGCATAGGCTAATTATGTAATCACCTATTGATGAGCAAGGTCAAGCGAACGATGCATAGGCTATCAAATATAGAGGACGATTACGAGATCACAGGGTGGCGTCCTTTTTTCTCTAATTTAACTATGCAAGTCAGTTATTAAGAACACATTCTTATTTTTAATGATGGCCTACCCCGTCAAACCTGGACGACGCTGGCCAATTGTACGCCGCCCTATGGAACTTCCAATCACACCCGAATGTGATGCAGCCTAGATTCAAACCAGGTACTGCAGTGATGCCTCTTGCACTGAGATGCAGTGTCTTAGACCACTGCGCCACTCGGGAGTCCCAAATGAACCTTTATGAATGGCTGGGTTAATCATTTCAATTAATAGTGGACCTAATTGGTTCCAACATTTTAAATGGACTTCAGGGGGAACACTGTCACAACCAGGTAATTTGTCTTTATTCATGTTATCCAATGACCTTTTGAGGTCATGAAAAGAGATTTGGGCTCCCAGCTAGCTTCCTCAGTTGAGAGGAGTTATTATGTCTTTAAAAAGGGCTTGATCTGGATTGGTGTGGATTTACAATCAAAAGTGTACAATTCATTATAGAAACTTGAGAATCTTTGGTCGATTCGTTTGGGTTCTCATAGTAATTCACCTGATTGAGATTCTATAGTTGCAATATCCGCAATAACCTTTATTTAACCTTTATTACAGCGAAGCTTGTTAGCCAGTAGACAACTTGGTCGATTACCATGGAAGTAATGGTTGAGTTTAACTCGATGGATTTAACCAAATCTGACCATAACTCTATGCTTTTACTAAAATGAAAGCAGGAAGCACCAGTGACTCGGTCGATAGGACTGGAATATAGGGAGACTGGAATATGTTCCTGGATTCTTCCAATGGCATTAAGGAGTACATCACATCAGTCACTGGCTTTATCAATAAGTGCAACGAGGACGTCGTCCCTACAGTGACTGTACGTGCATACCCCTGCCGCTTTCAAGGAGCGGGACTCTAACCCGGAAGCTCATAAGAAATCCCGCTATGCTCTCCGACGAATCATCAAACAGGCAAAGCTTCAATACGGGACTAAGATCGAATTGTACTACACTGGCTCGTCGGATGTGGCAGGGCTTGCAAACTATTACAGACTAAAAAGAGATTCACAGCCGAGAGCTGCCTTTGTGACACAAGCCTACTAGACGAGCAAAATAACTTCTATGCTCGCTTCAAGGCAAGTAACACTGAAACATGCATTAGAGCATCAGCTGTTCCGGACGACTGTGTGATCATGCTCTCCGCAGCCAATGTGAGTAAGACCTTTAAACAGGTCAACATTCACAAGTCCGCTGTGCCAGACAGATTATCAGGAAGTGTGCTCTGATCATGGACTAACCAACTGGCAAGTGTCTTCACTGACATTTTCAACCTCTCCCGGTCTGAGTCTGTAATAGCAACATGTTCCAAGCAGACTACCATTGTTCCTGTGCCCAAGAACATTAACTTCTTATGGCTGAAGGGGCAGTATTGAGTAGCTTGGATTAAAGGTGCCCATATCAAATGGCCTGCTCCTCAGTCATAGTTGCTAATATTTGCATATTATTATTACTATTGGATAGAAGACACTCTAAAGTTTCTAAAACTGTTTGAATTATGTCTGTGAGAACTCATATTGGCAGGCAAAATCCTGAGTTGAAATCAAAACAGGAAGTCAGAAATCTGAGCTTGTACGTATTCACCAGATTCCCTAAAGAAATCCCCTTGAGCTATCAATGATGTTGCACTGCCTAGGTGTTCCACTAGATGTCAACCATCAATAGAAATTATAATGAGACTTCTATGATGTTGTGGGAGAGAACGATAGCAGAATCAGTCAGGTGTCCATCAAGCAGCCATTTTCTGAACATGCTTTTTCCTCGTGGAAGTCACTTGCGTTCCATGGCTCCCGAAGACAAGAAGGAATACTCCGGTTGGAACTTTATTGAAGCTATATGTTAAAAACATCCTAATGATTGATTGTGTATTTAGTTTGAAATGTTTCTTCGACTGGTAATATCACTTTTTGAAGTTTTTGTCCGATATGACGCTGACCAGAATTAGCGTTTGGATATGTAAACCAGGCGTGCTAACAAAAGAAGGTATTTGGACATAAATAACGTATTTTTCCGAACAAAACATTTATTGTGGACCTGGGATTCCTGGTGTGCTTTATGATGTAGATCATCAAATGTAAGGGAATATTTATAATGTATTTTCGTGTTTATGTTCGTGTTTATGTTGACGCCATCTTTGCAGCTGTGGTATTTTACTTTTGAGCGCCGTCTCAGATTATAGCGTGCGTTTCTTTTTCCGTAAAGTTTTTTTGAAATCTGACACATTAAGGGTGCTGTTTCGCATTAGCATAATTTGCTCTACAGATTAAACTGCCTAGTACGAAATTCTTGCTCGTACAATATGCATATTATTATTATTATTGGATAGAAAACACTCTCTAGTTTCTATAGCTGTTGGAATTTTGTCTCTGAGTGAAACAGAACTCCTTCTACAGCACTTTTCATGACAGGGAGTCAGATTTCAGACATCTTGGCCCCTGTTCCCAGGTCGGTTGTAATGTCCCTGTAAATGCTATGGAGAAACAGACACTGCCTACGTCTTCCTTTGGATGTCAGTACGTGGTGACGCTTTGAATGGAGTCGATTGCGCAATCAGGGCCTGTAGAAAACACCAAATACCGGAAGTAGCTTTCTTTTGCTGCCTGCGCCTGACGCACGAAGGACGTCGGACTCGCCTCCTTCCAACCTGTTGTTTAGCCAGTAATATTTCTCCGGTCATGTTTTTACTCGTTATAGGTGTTAAAAACATCATAAGGTAGTTAATTTGAACCGTTTTATAGCAATTTATATCCGTTTAGGGCGATTTTATGGCATTTCTGTGTAATGCACTTTGAAGCGCTGGGCAAGAGGAGTAAGAGGAGATCTTTCGACCAAAAGACGATTAGACCGGAGAAAGGATTCATTGCCCAAGATTCTGATGGAAGAACAGCTCATAGTAAGAACAATTTATGATGATAAATCGTGTTTCTGTCGAAAAATGTTAAACGCTTATGCCGCCATTTTGTTTGGTATAGCTTCGCTTGGCGCAACCTGTATTGAAAAGTAAGGATAATTAAAAAAATGTAATTCAGCGATTGTATTAAGAATTAAATTGTTTATCAATCGCTGTCCACCCTGTATTTTTTAGTCAAGTTTATGAGTATTTATGTATAAGACTAGATCACTGTCTAATATGGCGCCCGACATTTTCTGACCAGCTGGGCTACTTTTCTCATTGTCTAACCATGATTTTGGTGGCTAAATATGCACATTTTCGAACAAACTCTATATGTATGTTGTAATATGATGTTACAGGAGTGTCATCTGAAGAATTCTGAGAAGGTTAGTGATAAAATTAATACATTTTGGTGGTGATAATGCTATCGCTCTTTTTGCCGTGAATCAATGCTGGGGTAATGTTTGCACAATTGCTATGGTAATATAACGATTTATTGTGTTTTCGCTGTGAGACACTTAGAAAATCTGAAATATTGTCTGGATTCACAGGATCTGTGTCTTTCAATTAGTGTACGCTGTGTATTTTTAAGAAATGTTTTATGATTAGTAATTAGGTAATACACGTTGCTCTCTGTATTTTTTCTAGTCGAGTTGTGATGGTGGGTGCAATTGTAAACTATGATTTATACCTGAAATATGCACATTTTTCTAACAAAACCTATCCTATACCATAAATATGTTATCAGACTGTCATCTGATGAGGTTTGTTCTTGGTTAGTGGCTATCAATATCTTTATTTGGCCGAATTGGTGATAGCTACTGAAAAAATGGTGGACAAAGAAAAATGGTGATTTTTGCTAACGTGGTTAGCTAATAGATTTACATATTTTGTCTTCCCTGTAAAACATTTAAAAAATCTGAAATGGTGGCTTTATTCACAAGATCTGTATCTTTCATTAGGTGTCTTGGACTTGTGATTTAATGATATTTAGATGCTACTATTTAATTGTGACGCTATGCTAGCGATGCTAATCAGTGTGGGGGGGGTGGGGGGTGCTCCCGGATCCGGGGTTGTGAGGCGTGAAAAGTTAAGGAGAGGTATATCTATAATTCCATGTGTATAACTTGTATTATCATCTATATTCATGATGAGTATTTCGTTGAAACGATGTGGCTATGCAAAGTCACTTGATGTTTTTGGAACTAGTGAATGTAGTCGCCTCAATGTAAACTCAGATTTTTTGATATAAATATGAATTTAATCAAGCAAAACATGCATGTATTGTATAACATGAAGTCCTATGAGTGTCATCTGATGAAAATAATCGAAGGTTAGTGATTAATTTTATCTATATTCTGTTTTTTGTGAAGCTACCTTTAGCTGGAAAAAATGGCTGTGATTATTGTGGTTTTGTGGTGACCTAACATAATCGTTTGTAGTGCTTTCGCTGAAAAGCCTATTTGAAATCGGACACTTTGGTGGGATTAACAACAAGATTACCTTTAAAATGATATAAGACACATGAATGTTTGAGGAATTTTAATTATGGATTTCTGGTTTTTGAATTTGGCGCCCTGAACTTCGACTGGCTGTTGTCATATCGGTCCCCTTACCGGGACATCAGCCATAAGAAGTTTTAAGGTGACCTGCCTAAATGGCTACCGACCCGTAGCACTCACCTCTATATCCATGCCATGCTTTGAAGGAATGGTCATGGCTCACAGCAACACCATTATCCCAGAAACCCTAGACCCACTTCAAGTTGCATACCGCACCAACAGATCCACAGATGATGCAATCTCTATTGAATTCTACACTGCCCTTTCCCACCTGGACAAAAGGAACACCTATGTGAGAATGCTATTCATTGACTACAGCTCAGCGTTCAACATGATAGTGCCCTCAAAGCTCATCACTAAGCTAAGGACCCTGGGACTAAATACCTCCCTCTGCAACTGGATCCTGGACTTCCTGATGGGCTGCCACCAGGAGTTAAGGGTAGGTAACAACACATCCGCCACGCTGATCCTCAACACTGGGGCCCCTCAGGGTTGCGTGCTCAGTCCCCTCCTGTACTCCCTGTTCACTCATGACTGCACAGTCAGGCACGACTCCATCATTAAATTTGCCGATGACACAACAGTGGTAGGCCTGATCACCGACAATGACGAGACAGCCTATAGGGAGGAGGTCAGAGACCTGGTCGTGTGGTGCCAGGACAACAACCTCTCCCTCAACGTGATCAAGACAAAGGAGATGATTGTGGACTACAGGAAAAAGACGACCGAGCATGCCCCCATTCTCATTGACGGGGCTGCAGTGGAGCAGGTTGAGAGCTTCAAGTTACTTGGTGTCCACATCACCAACAAACTAACATGGTCCAAGCACACCAAGACAGTTGTGAAGAGGGCACGACAAAACCTACTCCCCCTCGGGAGACTGTAAAGATTTGGCATAGGTCCTCAGATCCTCAAACGGTTCTTCAGCTGCACCATCGAGAGTATCCTGACTGATTGCATCACTGCCTGGTATGACAACTGCTTGGCCTCCGACCGCAAGGCACTGGGGCAAAGCTTCCTGCCATCCAGGACCTCTATACTAGGCGGTGTCAGAGGAAGGCCCTAAAAATTGTCAAAGACTTCAGCCACCCTAGTCATTGACTGTTCTCTCTGCTACAGCACGGCAAGCAGTACTGGAGTGCAAAGTCTCGGGTCCAAGAAGCTTCTAAACAGCTTCTACCTCTAAGCCATACGACTCCTGAACATCTAGTCAAATGGCTACCCAGACTATTTGCAGTACCTCCCCTCACCCCCTCTTTACACCACGGCTACTCTCTGTTGTCATCTATGTATAGTCACTTTAATAACTCTACCTACATGTACATACTACCTCAAATAACCAGTTCCCCTGCACATTGACTCTGTATCGGTACCCACCTGTATATAGACTAGCTATTGTTATTTCACTGCTGCTCTACTTGTTACTTTTATCTCTTATTCTTATCTATATTTTTTGAAACTGCATTGTTGGTTAGGGGCTCATAAGTTAGCATTTCACTGTACGGTCTACATCTGTTGTATTCGGCGCATGTGACTAATAAAATGTGATTTGATTTGATATTTATATCACAAATAATATGACATGGGACAGGTTTATGTGTACCTTATGGAACAAATCCCACTAATAGTTTATCATAAAGTCAAATCAAAATCAAATCAAATTTTATTTGTCACATACACATGGTTAGCAGATGTTAATGCGAGTGTAGCGAAATGCTTGTGCTTCTAGTTCTGACCATGCATTAATATCTAACACGTAATCTAACCTAACAATTTCACAACAACTACCTTATACACACAAGTGTAAAGGAATGAATATGAATATGTACATACAAATATATGAATGAGTGATGGCTGAACGGCATAGGCAAGATGCAGTAGATGGTATAGAGTACCGTATATACATATGAGATGAGTAATGTCTGAAAATTTCTGAAGAGAAAGGAATTCTCCGGTTGGAACATTATTGAAGATTTATGTTAAAAACATCCTAAAGATTGATTCTATACCTCGATTGACATGTTTCTACAGACTGTAACAGAACTTTTGACTTTTCATCTGCACCTAGTGATCGCGCCTCATGAATTTTGATTACTGGGGCTAAACGCGCGAACAAAAAGGAGGTATTTGGACATAAATGATGGACGTTATCGAACAAAACAAACATTTATTGTGGAACTGGGATTCCTGGGAGTGCATTCTGATGAAGATCATCAAAGGTAAGTGAATATTTATAATGCTATTTCTGACTTCTGTTGACTACACAACATGGCGGATATCTTTTTGGGTTGTTTTTGTCTCTGAGCGCTGTACTCAGATTATTGCATGGTGTGCTTTTTCCGTAAAGTTTTTTTGAAATCTGACACAGCAGTTGCATTAAGGAGAAGTGGATCTAAAATTCCATGCATAACAGTTGTATCTTTTAGCAATGTTTATTATGAGTATTTCTGTAAATTGATGTGGCTCTCTGCAAAATCACCGGATGTTTTGGAACTACTGAACATAACGCGCCAATGTAAACTGAGAATTTTGGATATAAATATGAATTTTACCGAACAAAATATACGTACATTTATTGTGTAACATCAAGTCCTATGAGTGTCATCTGATGAAGATCATCAAAGCTGAGTAATTCATTTTATCTCTATTTCTTATTTTAGTGACTCCTCTCTTTGACTGTAAAAATGACTGTGTTTTTCTTTGACTTGGCTCTGACCTAACATAATAGTTTGGTGTGCTTTTGTCGTAAAGCCTTTTTGAAATCGGATACTGTGGCTGGATTTACAACAAGTGTATCTTTAAAATGGTGTAAAATACTGGGATTTCTGTTGTTTTGAATTTGGCGCCCTGCAGTTTCACTGGCTGTTGACGAGGTGGGACGCTACCGTCCCACATACCCTAGTGAGGTTAAAGGTCTTCCTCACATCGGCTGTGGAGAGCGTGATCACACTTTCTTCCGGAATAGCTGGTGCTCTCATGCATGTTTCTGTGCTATTTGCTTCGAAGCGAGAATAGAAGTAGTGTAGCTCGTCTGGTAGAATCGTGTCACTGGGCTGCTCTCGGCCCTGCCACATCCGACGAGCATCAGAGCCGGTGTAGTACGATTTGACCTTAGTACTGTATTGATGCTTTGCCTGTTTGATGGTTTGTCTGAGGGCATAGCGGGATTTCTTAAAAGCTTTCGAGTTAGAGTCCCGCTCAATGAAAGTGGCAGCTCTAGCCTTTAGCTCATTGCGGAGGCTGCCTGTAATCCATGGCTTCTGGTTGGGGTATGTACGTACGGACACGGTGGGGATGACATCATTGATGCACTTATTGATGAAGCCAATGACTGATGTGGTGTACTCCTCAATGCCATCGGAGGAATTACGGAACATATTCCAGTCTGTGCTAGCAAAACAGTCCTGTAGCTTAGCATCTACTTCATCTGACCACTTTTTCATTGATCTAGTTACTGGTGCTTCCTGCTTAAATTGTTGTTGCCTGTAAGCCAGAATCAGGAGGATGGAATTATGGTCAGATTTGCCAAATGGAGGGCGAGGGAGAGCTTTGTATGCATCTCTGTGTGTGGAGTTAAGGTGGACCCAATTTCTTTTTCCTCTGGTTGCACATTTAACATGCTGATAGAATTTTGGTAAAACGGATTTAAGTTTCCCTGCATTAAAGTCCCCAGTTACTAGGAGTGCCGCATCTGGTTGAGCATTTTCTGGTTTGCTTATGGCGGAATTCAGCTCATTCAATGCTGTCTTAGTGCCAGCCTCTGACTTTGGTGGTATGTAAACACCTACAAAGAAAACAGATGAATACTGTTTCGGTAGGTAGTGCGTTCTACTGCTTATCTTGAGATGCTCTACTTCAGGCGAGCAATAGCTTAAAACTTACTTAGATATCGTGCAACAGCTGTTGTTGACAAAAATACATAAACCGTCACCCCTTATCTTACCAGACGCCGCTATTCTATCCTACCGGTACATCATATAACCAGCCAGCTGTATGTTGATGTTGTTGTCGTTCTTCCAAGACTCCGTGAAGCATAAGATGTTACAGTTTTTAATGTCCCATTGCTAGTTTAATCTTCCTCGTAACTCGTCAACTTTTTTGTCCAAAGATTGCACGTTAACTAGCAGAATTGAGGGAAGTGGGGGTTTATTCGATCGCCTGCAAATTCTCAGAAGGCAGCCGGACCTTCGGCCCCTCTTTCTCCGCCTCCTCTTCATGCAGATCGGGGCCTGTTCCCGAGGAAGCAGCTTATCCTTTGAGTCGTGCTCGTCAGAGTCGTGAAAGGAAAAAGAGGATTCTGCGAGTCCGTGGTGAGTAATCGTAGTCCTGATGTCTAGAAGTTATTTTCGGTCATAAGAGACGGTAGCGGCAACATTACGTACAAAATAAGTAAAACAAATTAGTTACAAACAACGCAAATAAGCGAACAAAAAAACACAATCGGCTGGGGGCAGGTAAAACTTCTGCCATCTTCTCCAGGGGGCCATCTCACATTGTTTTAATCTTGTGTTTTTATTAATTATCTGGATGTGAACTTGTCAAATCTGAAGATTCAGGCGTAGCTGTTGTTCTATTTTCCGCTGTGAGGGTCAGAATTACTTTTCATTAACATTTGTGTTAACCCTGTGACAAAGTAACGTCTCTTGAAACTTTGAGACAAATGTTCATCCTGTGACAAAGGAACGTTTGATGTTGACATGGTGACAAAATAACACCAAGACATTGACACGGCCCTTCAGACTGAGATAGGACCACAAGCTCTGTGTGTGGGTATGGGTGTGTGTGTCTCTGGACTTATAGTGGCTAGTGAAAGTCTTCACAATGCTTTAAATCAAAAAAGGGATTTAATTTGATTTATTTCCTACTGATTTCCACAACCACATTTACAAAGTGAAAGAAACACATTTTCTAAAATGAAGTCCAAATAAAAAACAAAGATGTCTTGATTGCAAAGGTCTTCACACCTCACTGAGTTAATATTTGTTTGAAGCACATTTGGCAGCAATTACATCTGTGAATCATGTTGAACAGGATCACACCAACTTTTCACAGCTCTTGGAGCAAGATATACACTGAGTTCACAAAACATTAGGAACACCTTCCTAAAGGTATTGAATTGCACTCCCTTTTGCCCTCTAATTATTGCGGGGCATGGACTCCACAAAGTGTTGAAAGCGCTGAAGATCTTGACACAAATCGGTGAGCATGGCACCTACTACCATACCTCTTTCAAAGGCACTTAAATATTTTGTCTTGCCCATTCACCATCTGAATGGCACACATACACAATCCATGTCTCAATTGTCTTAAGGCTTAAAAATCCTTCTTTAACCTGTCTCCTCCCCTTGGTCTACACTGACTGAAGTGGATTTAACAGGTGACATCAATAAGGGATCATAGCTTTCACCTGGATTCACTTGGCCAGTCTATGTCATCTGTCACGACTTCCGCCGAGGTCGGCCCTTCTCCTTGTTCGGGTGGTGTTCGGCGGTCGACGTCGCCGGCTTTCTAGTCACCATCGATCTATTTTTCAGTTTCGTTTTGTTTTGTCTGTATTGTACACACCTGGTATCAATTCCCCCCATCATGTTCCCTATTTAACCCTCTGTCTTTCATTGATGTTTTTCCGTGATTGTTTGTACGTTAGGTGTTGTACTTGATACGTGTTCGTATTTGTTTCTTTCCATTTTATGGAATTGTGCATCTATTTTGAGTAAAGACTCTGTGGTTTTCGCTCAGATCTGCGTCCTGCGTTTGACTCCAAACATTCTCCGCACACAACCCTGACAGAATCACGGACCTATTTCAAATGGAGTCAGCAGGCGCAGCCAGCCCTTCTCTCCCAGTAGAGGAGCAGGTTCAACAGCACGCAACTATGTTGCATAGGTTAGGGACAGCCATGGATCGCGTGCTGCAGACTATGGATAGATGGGAGAGAGGAGGTCTCCCGGTAAATCAGAACCCAGCACCAACACCAGCACCTCTACCTACACCACCATCCATCCCTCCACTGGTCGGAACCAGTGGAATTCGGCTCTCGCTTCCGGGAGCGTATGACGGAACAGCGGCCGGGTGTCAGGGTTTCCTCCTACAGCTGGAGTTATACCTGGCATCTGTTCATCCGTCCCCGTCGGGACACGAGAGGGTGGGCGCTCTCATCTCCTGTCTGACTGGTAAAGCCCTGGAGTGGGCCAACGCCATATGGGGAAGAGAGGGATCTACCCTGGATGATTATGATGACTTCTCTCGCCGCTTCCGGGCAGTGTTTGACCATCCACCTGAAGGGAGAGCGGCGGGAGAGCGATTGTTCCATCTCAGGCAGGGGATGAGGAGCGCTCAAGATTTCGCTTTGGACTTCCGTACTCTGGCCGCTGGTGCGGGATGGAATGAGCGGGCCCTGATCGATCATTATAGGTGTAGTCGACGAGAGGACGTTCGTAGGGAGCTAGCCTGCAGGGACACCACTCTCAACCTGGACCAGCTGGTAGATTTATCTATCCGGCTGGATAACCTGTTAGCCTCCCGCGGGCGTCTAGATCGGGGTCCGCCCATTCCAGAACCCAGCTCCTTGGATCCAACCCCTATGGAGTTGGGAGGGGCTTCTAGGAGGGAGACCGGAGGGGGAACCACTCCATGTACCAACTGTGGACGCAGAGGGCACACTGCTGTCCGGTGCTGGGGTGTTTCTCCTGGGAATCGAGGTAGCAGGCGGAGCACTGGTGGGTCGGCTCAGGTGAGTAGGCACATAACTCACCCAGAGCCTTCTGTTGCCCTCATGTGGTTATCTATAGAATTTCCTGGGTTTTCCCCACATTCCCAGCATAAGGCGCTAGTAGATTCAGGCGCAGCTGGGAACTTTATTGACCGCTCTTTGGCTCATAGCTTAGGGATCCCTATTATTCCGGTTGATGTTCCCTTCCCTGTACATGCCTTAGATAGTCGTCCTTTGGGGTCGGGGCTGGTTGGGGAGGTCACAGTGCCCATCGTTATGAGAACGCGGGAGGATCACGAGGAGAGAATTTGTCTCTTCCTGATTGACTCTCCTGCGTTTCCTGTTGTGTTGGGTCTTCCCTGGTTGGCCTCTCATGATCCGATTATTTCATGGCAACAGAGGGCTCTCAAGGGATGGTCCTGTCAGTGTTCAGGGAGGTGTGTAGGTGTTTCCTTAGGTGCTACTACGGTGGAAAGTCCAAACCAGGTTTCCACCATGCACATTCCTCCCGAATATGCCGATTTGGCACTCGCCTTCTGTAAGAAGAAGGCGACTCAATTACCACCCCATCGACCGGGGGATTGTGTGATAGATCTCTTGGTAGACGCTAAACTTCCCAGGAGTCACGTGTATCCACTGTCACAGGAGGAGACGGTGGCTATGGAGACATATGTCACCGAATCTCTGGGACAGGGATACATTCGGCCTTCCATCTCACCTGTCTCCTCTAGTTTCTTTTTTGTGAAGAAGAAGGATGGAGGTTTGCGCCCGTGTATTGATTATCGCGGATTAAATAAGATCACAGTAAAATACAGTTACCCGCTACCACTTATAGCGAGTATGACCGAGTCATTACACGGGGCGCGCTTCTTCACAAAATTGGACCTCAGGAGCGCTTACAACCTGGTGCGTATCAAGAGGGGAGATGAGTGGAAGACAGCATTTAGCACCACTTCTGGGCATTATGAGTACCGAGTCATGCCGTACGGGTTAATGAATGCTCCATCAGTCTTCCAATCCTTTGTGGATGAGATTTTCAGGGACCTGCACGGGCAGGGTGTAGTGGTGTATATCGATGACATTCTGATATATTCCGCTACACGCGCCGAGCATGTGTCCCTAGTGCGCAGGGTGCTTGGTCGACTGTTGGAGCATGACCTGTATGTCAAGGCTGAGAAATGTCTGTTCTTCCAACAGTCCATCTCCTTCCTAGGGTATCGCTTTTCTGAGTCAGGGGTAGAGATGGAGAATGACCGCATTTCAGCCGTGCGTAATTGGCCGACTCCAACCACGGTAAAGGAAGTGCAGCGGTTTTTAGGGTTTGCCAACTACTACCGGAGATTTATCCGGGGTTTTGGTCAGGTAGCGGCTCCCATTACCTCACTGCTGAAGGGAGGACCGGTGCGACTGCAGTGGACAGCTGGAGCGGACAGGGCGTTTGGTCACCTGAAGGCTCTGTTTACCTCAGCTCCCGTGCTGGCGCATCCTGATCCTTCCTTAGCATTCATAGTTGAGGTGGACGCGTCCGAGGCGGGGATAGGGGCTGTGCTGTCTCAGCGCTCGGGTACGCCACTAAAACTCCGCCCCTGTGCATTCTTTTCGAAGAAGCTCAGCCCGGCGGAGCGAAACTATGATGTGGGGGACCGGGAGTTGCTGGCTGTTGTCATGGCTCTGAAAGCGTGGAGACATTGGCTTGAGGGGGCAAGACACCCTTTTCTCATTTGGACTGACCACCGCAATCTGGAATACATCCGGGCGGCGAGGAGAATGAACCCTCGCCAGGCAAGGTGGGCCATGTTTTTCACCCGTTTTGATTTCACCCTTTCCTACAAACCAGGTTCCCAGAACGTTAAGGCAGACGCACTGTCCCGGCTGTATGATACAGAGGAGAGGTCCTCAGATCCCACTCCCCTCATTCCAGCCTCTCGCCTGGTGGCACCGGTGGTATGGGAGGTGGACGCGGACATCGAACGGGCGTCACGTTCAGAGCCCATTCCACCTGACTGTCCAGTTGGGCGTATGTACGTTCCGTTTGATGTCCGCGATCGTTTGATCTGTTGGGCTCATACGTCACCCTCCTCTGGTCATCCTGGTATCGGTCGGACGGTGCGCTGCCTTTCTGGGAAGTACTGGTGGCCCACTTTAGCTAAGGACGTGCGGGTTTATGTTTCCTCCTGTTCGGTATGTGCACAGTGCAAGGCACCTAGACATCTGCCCAGAGGGAAATTACTACCCCTTCCCGTTCCACAGCGACCATGGTCACACCTATCGGTGGATTTCGTGACGGATCTTCCCCCGTCGCGGGGTAACACCACGATCCTGGTCGTTGTGGATCGGTTTTCTAAGTCCTGCCGTCTCCTTCCTTTGCCCGGTCTCCCTACGGCTCTACAAACTGCGGAGGCTCTGTTCACCCATGTATTCCGGCACTACGGGGTGCCTGAGGATATAGTTTCTGATCGGGGTCCCCAATTTACATCTAGAGTTTGGAGGGCGTTTATGGAACGCCTGGGGATCTCGGTCAGCCTTACCTCAGGTTTCCACCCCGAGAGTAACGGGCAGGTGGAAAGAGTAAACCAGGATGTGGGTAGGTTTCAGAGGTCCTATTGCCAGGACCGGCCGGGGGAGTGGGCAGCGTACATCCCCTGGGCGGAGATGGCCCAAAACTCCCTCCGCCACTCCTCTACCAACCTATCACCGTTTCAGTGTGTGCTAGGTTACCAGCCGGTCCTGGCACCATGGCATCAGAGCCAGATTGAGGCTCCTGCGGTGGATGAATGGTTTCGGCACTCAGAAGAGACTTGGAACGCTGCCCATGTGCGGTTACAACGGGCTATCAGGAGACAAAAGGCGAGTGCCGACCGCCACCGCAGTGAGGCCCCGGTGTATGCACCGGGGGACCGGGTCTGGCTCTCGACCCGAAACCTACCCCTTCACCTGCCCTGCCGGAAGCTGGGTCCGCGGTTTGTGGGGCCATTTAAAGTCCTGAGGAGACTGAACGAGGTTTGTTATAGGTTACAACTCCCCCCTGATTATCGTATTAATTCCTCGTTCCATGTGTCTCTCCTCAGGCCGGTGGTGGCTGGTCCGCTCCAGCAGTCTGAGGTGCGGGAGGTCCCTCCGCCCCCTCTTGACATCAAGGGGGTCCCGGCGTATACCGTAAGGGCCATCATGGATTCTAGACGTCGGGCGAGGGGCCTTCAGTACCTCGTGGAGTGGGAGGGGTACGGTCCGGAGGAGAGAAGCTGGGTACCGGTGGAGGACATTCTAGATCCATCCATGCTACAAGAGTTTCATCGTCTCCACCCGGATCGCCCTGCGCCTCGCCCTCCGGGTCGTCCCGCTGCTGGAGCCGCGCGTCAGGGGAGGGGTACTGTCACGACTTCCGCCGAGGTCGGCCCTTCTCCTTGTTCGGGTGGTGTTCGGCGGTCGACGTCGCCGGCTTTCTAGTCACCATCGATCTATTTTTCAGTTTCGTTTTGTTTTGTCTGTATTGTACACACCTGGTATCAATTCCCCCCATCATGTTCCCTATTTAACCCTCTGTCTTTCATTGATGTTTGTCCGTGATTGTTTGTACGTTAGGTGTTGTACTTGATACGTGTTCGTATTTGTTTCTTTCCATTTTATGGAATTGTGCATCTATTTTGAGTAAAGACTCTGTGGTTTTCGCTCAGATCTGCGTCCTGCGTTTGACTCCAAACATTCTCCGCACACAACCCTGACATCATCGAAAGAGAAAAATGTTTTGGGCAAAATTGTTCAAGTTCAGTCAATTTGGTTGGGGATGATTGATGGACAGGAGTTTTCGACTCATATTTATGTCAACACAGATACTGGAACACTCAGGAACAGCAGTTGGAAAGACATTCTGGTGTGTCTTTTGGCTTAAAATGTGTGTAACACTGCAAAATACAGTGTTAGCTCTTCAAAATACTATTGCAGGTTTTCATCTAAGTTATTACAGTACTTAAGCTTTGCCCCGTTCATATTTATTTTTGTCCTGACAAACCTCCCCATTCCCTGCTGGTGACAAGCATATCTATAACACAATTCTTGAAATTTGTATTTGTATTTATTAGGGAACCCCATTATCTCTTCATGGGTTCCAAACACACCAAAGCTTCCACATTAAATATAAAACAAATGGTAAAACAGTTAACTATGTTTGTACTGAATGAGCTAAAGATAAAACAGTACATCATATAACATCCCTACACCACCACATAGCCACAACACAAAACGTAGAGTGCTTCACTCTTTAATGTGTTGTGTTGGATTTTCCATAACCCTAAAGTGTTTGAAGCATTGAAGGTCCCCAATAAAACAGTGGCCTCCTTCATTCTTAAATAGAAGAAGTTTGGAACCACCAAGACTCTTCATATAGCTGGCCGCCCGGCCAAACTGAGCAATCGGGAGAGAAGCACCTTGGTCAGGGAGGTGACCAAGAACCCATGGTCACTCTGAAAGAGCTCTAGATTTCTTCTTTGGAGATAGGAGAACCTTCCAGAAGGAAAACCATCTGTGCACCACTCAACCAATAAGGCCTTTATGGTAGAGTGGCCAGACGGAAGCCACTCCTCAGTAAAAGGTACATGACACCCCGCTTGGAGTTTGCCAAAAGGTACCTAAAGACTCTCAGACCATGAGAAACAAGATTCTCTGGTCGGATGAAACCAAGATTGAACTCTTTGGCCTGAATGCCAAGTGGCACATCTGGAAGAAACCTGACACCATCCCTACGGTGAAGCATGGTGGTGGCAGCATCATGCTGTGGGGATGTTGTTTAGAGGCAGGGACAGGGAGATTAGTCAAGATCAAGGGAAAGATAAATGGAGCAAAGTAGAGAGAGATCCTTGATGAAAACCTGTTCCAGAGCGCTCAGGACCACAGACTGGGGCGAAGGTTCAACTTCCAACAGGACAATGACCCTAAGCGCACAGCCAAGACAACGCAGGAGTGGTTTCAGGACAAGTCTCTGAATGTCCTTGAGTGGCCCAGCCAGAGCCCGGATTTGAACCCGATCAAAAATCTCTGAAGAGACCTGAAAATAGCTGTGCACCCAAGTTCCCCATCCAACCTGACAGAGCTTGGGAGGATTTGTAGAACAGAATGGGATAAACTCCCCAAATAAAGGTGTGCCAAACTTGTAGCATCATATCAAAGAAGACTCAAGGTTATAATCGCTGCCAAAGTACTGAGTAAAGGGTCTGTGTCACGTTCTGACCTTAGTTCCTTTTTTATGTCTTTATTTTAGTTGGTCAGGGCGTTCTATGTTGTTTTTCTATGTTTTGTTCTGTTGTTATATTTCTATGTGTTTGGCCTAGTATGGTTCTCAATCAGAGGCAGGTGTCAGTCGTTGTCTCTGATTGGGAGCCATATTTAGGTAGCCTGTTTTCTATTGTGTTTTGTTTGTGGTTGTTTCCTGTTTCAGTGTTTGCACCATACGGGACTGTTTCGGTTGTTTGTTTGTACTTTTGTTATTTTGTTCAGTGTTCTGTTGATTTATTAAATATCTCATTATGGACACTTACCATGCTGCACATTGGTCCGATCCTTGCTACTCCTCCTCAGACGAAAAGGAAATCCGTTACAGTCTGAATACTTATGTAAATGTGATATTCCTGTTTTTGGTTCGTCATTATGGGGTATTGTCTGATAATGGATGATAATTATTATTTTTTAAATCCATTTTAGAATAAGGCTTTAACATAACAAAATGTGGAAAAAGTCAAGGGATCTAAATACTTCCCGAGCATACCCTGAAGGTACATTATGTATGTTGTGTTATTGTAACTCAGGGGGGAGCAGTACTGTACCCTAACTGTACCCTTATGTCTATGACTGAAGGCATTGTAAGTGCCTCTGTGTTTAATTACATTTTCAGTTTAATTTAATTATCACTCCTAGAGCTGTCAGTCTATTTGTATTTGTTAACTTATCTCTAACGGTCTCTCACAATATAACCTACCTCTAACTGTCTCGCACAATATCACCTACCTCTCAGCACTGTGTCTTTACTATATAATGTACCTTTTTACAGCTGGGCCCTGCGTATACATGTTTACACATACAGTTTAGGTACAATGATTAAGAACCTACACAAGACAAACAAAACGCTCACAGATAACACAAAAAAATACTGCAACAGATTACATTTACACATAGGTTATTCCCCTAACAGCACAAGAACTTGCATTACCTGAAACAGTTACAAGCAATACAAAATAAAAATCCTCCAATAAATATTTAAAATGAGCAACGGGGGGACAAGAGTCTCAAGTTTAAGTTTAGTCTGCAGGCTATTCCATAAGCAAGGAGCATAACAGGAGAAGGCAGCCATACCCAACTCTGTGGAAATCGCATGAGCCTCAAGTGTAATCCATGGTGAGACCTGGTTTTAGGAATTCTAATTCTAATATTGATGAGGGATGATAAATAAGAAGGTAGCTTATTCAGAAGTGCTTTATAGACAAACACCAGAGCATGTTGTTCTCGTCTCACGGACAGCGAAGTCCATCCCACATTATGATATAAAACACAGTGGTGAGTTATGTAGCTAGTGCACCTAAGTGCGCAATGATAAGTAGCATCCAGCGATTTAAGTGTTGATGTTGTAGCATGCATGTAAATACTATCCCCATAATCTATAACAAACATAAAAGTAGCTTGCACAATTTGTCCTCTATTTGTAGAGAACAAACAGGTTCTGTTTCAATAGAGGAAGCCTAGCTTGATTTTTAGTACCTTTAACTGTCTTTAAAATATAACAAACCTCTAACTGTCTCTCACAACATAACGTCCCTCTAAATGTCTTTACAATATAAAATAACTCTAACTGTCTTTACAATATAACGTACATCTAACTGTCTCGCTGTAATGTGTCTTTAGAATATAACTTACCTCTAACTGTTTTTACAATATAACGTACCTCTAACTGTCTTTACAATATAACTTACCTCTAACTGTCTCTCTGTACTGTCTTTAAAATATAACTTACCTCTAACTGTCTTTACAATATAACTTACCTCTAACTGTCTTTACTATATAACTTACCTCTAACTGTCTTTACTATATAACTTACCTCTAACTGTCTCTCTGTACTGTCTTTACTATATAACTTACCTCTAACTGTGTTTACTATATAACTTACCTCTAGCTGTCTCTCTGTACTGTCTTTACAATATAACTTACCTCTAACTGTCTCTCTGTACGGTCTTTACAATATAACGTACCTCTAGCTGTCTCTCTGCACTGTGTCTTTACAATATAACTTACCTCTAACTGTCTCTCTGTACTGTCTTTACAATATTACTTACCTCTAACTGTCTTTACTATAGAACTGACCTTTAACTGTCTTTACTATATAACTTACCTCTAGCTGTCTCTCTGTACTGTCTTTACAATATAACGTACCTCTAACTGTCTTTACAATATAACTTACCTCTAACTGTCTCTCTGTACTGTCTTTACACTATAACTTACCTCTAACTGTCTTTACTATACAACTTACCTTTAACTGTCTTTACTATATAACTTACCTCTAGCTGTCTCTCTGTACTGTGTCTTTACAATATAATGTACCTCTAGCTGTCTCTCTGTACTGTGTCTTTACAATATAACGTACCTCTAACTGTCTCTCTGTACTGTGTCTTTACAATATAACTTACCTCTAACTGTCTTTACTATATAACTTACCTCTAACTGTCTTTACAATATAACTTACCTTTAACTGTCTTTACTATATAACTTACCTCTAGCTGTCTCTCTGTACTGTGTCTTTACAATATAACGTACCTCAGACTGTCTCTCTGTACCGTGTCTTTACAATATAACTTACCTTTAACTGTCTTTACTATATAACTTACCTCTAACTGTCTTTACAATATAACTTACCTTTAACTGTTTCTCTGTACTGTCTTTACAATATAACTTACCTCTAACTGTCTGTCTGTACTGTCTTTACTATACAACTTACCTTTAACTGTCTTTACTATATAACTTACCTCTAGCTGTCTCTCTGTACTGTGTCTTTACAATATATATAATGTACCTCTAGCTGTCTCTCTGTACTGTGTCTTTACAATATAACATACCTCTAACTGTCTCTCTGTACTGTGTCTTTACAATATAACTTACCTCTAACTGTCTTTACTATATAACTTACCTCTAACTGTCTTTACAATATAACTTACCTTTAACTGTCTTTACTATATAACTTACCTCTAGCTGTCTCTCTGTACTGTGTCTTTACAATATAATGTACCTCTGACTGTCTCTCTGTACTGTGTCTTTACAATATAACTTACCTTTAACTGTCTTTACTATATAACTTACCTCTAACTGTCTTTACAATATAACTTACCTTTAACTGTTTCTCTGTACTGTCTTTACAATATAACTTACCTCTAACTGTCTTTACTATATAACTTACCTCTAACTGTCTTTACAATATAACTTACCTTTAACTGTTTCTCTGTACTGTGTCTTTACAATATAACTTACCTCTAACTGTCCCTTACTTCATATACACAAATTACAATATTTTCTTTAACTTTCTTTAACTCTATATCTCCTCTATTTCTGATCATAACAACCCCAGTCCTAATCTCCAATCACCAATCCAAGTCGACATTGATCTCTCTGGAGACCCCAAGGGACTTTGGGTAATTGAGTTCACAGTTCAAAGACCAATCAGCCTCCATGTTTTTGACTACTGAGACTGAATCAATATTTATGTTTTCACCACAGATCAAAGTAACAAAACAAACTATCGTCTCAAAACAAACTAATCTTCCACCCCCTCCATCCCACCCTCCCCCCACTCCTCCCTTCCTTTGCCTGTCTGATTTTAAATGGACTTCATCTCAAAAACAAACCGACACTGTCTCAAAATAAACTGAGCTTCCTCCATCCGTCACCCTACTGCCTGTTGAATTTTAAACTGGGTTTACTCTCAAAAACAAAAACTTAGAATCTAGTCCAACAACTCTAGTCTGACCACTTAAGCTATGCTAAATAGTAGCTAACATGCTAATGGAAAGAAAGGCTGTTTGTTGAGTAGTTATGTGTTACTCAGGCACCACTTCATTAAAGTGAATATAGGTAGAGGAAGGTCAGCTGTAGCCTGTCTGAGAACTAACCCTAACACCCACAGCCATGTTCAACGTTTAGAAACAAACCTAATTCATATGTATCTTCTCTCAGGCCTCCTTGTTGCACTCTTTCAACTGTGTTGTGTTGTGAATGTCAACGAGACATATTTTATCCATCTAGAAATGAAGAGGCAAGGCTGTTGTGAGAGAGTCGACAGAAAGGTCACTGTCTCCTCAGGTTCTGGACAGGGATGATTCAGTGATTGAATATGTAGCCTAGAAGTTTGTTCAAGAGGCAATGATACCATACAGAGGCATACAATAAATTGCAGTGTCAAAATGTAGTCACACTTGGCAATATATTGCCGTATTCCAGTGTAGCACCATGTGGAATAAGAAATCCTACTACTTCTCTAAGGATCCAGCTTTATCTTTTTCCTGCTCTAGTCTTTTAGTATTCCGCCTGTCCCCTCTCTCTCAATGGAAGGACTCCTTTCTCATCAGCGCTGCTAGTCAAACATGACAGCAAACACACAGGGTCTAATCCGGCCATGTTTAAACCCCTGCAATTACACCAGACACACAGTCCAATTACGGATGTGTGCTTAACCAGGAAGGATACTTAGAGGCCTGCTCTCTACTGTAGGAATACTCCGCAGGGTAGGGGCGCAATCTGGGAGCTGCTATTCGGCTATACACACATGGACGCACACTCAGGCACACACACACACGGACAGATGGACGCACGCATACACACGTGCATACACACACGTACACACAAACCGATGGACACAAGATCACACACACACACACACACACACACACACACACACACACACACACACACACACACACACACACACACACACACACACACACACACACACACACACACACACACACACACACACACACACACACATGCAAACATAACAGAGAGAGAAAATGACAGCAATTATAGCAGCCAAGGACAATAGAGTAAGGTAATGAGCCCCTTTGTCATGCAAAATGTCTCCTCCCCACGCCCTGTGATACAGGTTAAACACAAGATCAATAGTTCCACCCACTGGCATCTCCTGGTAGGGATGGACACAAGTACACACACACTCACTCTCACAAACACACACACACAGTGATGGGGAAAATCATTCTAAAGATCCGGTAGTGTTAATGATGCTCATTATAATAACAATGCATTACATAATTGTGTAATAATTGTGTGGGCACTGGGGTCATTACATAATTGTGTGGGCACTGGGGTCATTGTCCGACACACGAGGACTGCGGTCATTGTCCATTTAACAAAATGAATTATAGTTGCTGGCTGCAATAGCTATCCTATAGCACACTGCAAGTCGGGCTTTGGCGGGCGGCAGTGGTGGACAAAGTGTAGGTTATTGGCCTTGTTTGGGCTTCACAGAGCCGTGCAGCATGCAGCGTATGGGCATGTCACGGCTGGTAATTGAACAAGCAGAGAGATACATACTGTATATGTGTAAATTATGTCTCATCTCAGAGAGATAAGGAAAGGTCAACACTACCAGTGGGGAGTGTAGAGAGAGAGAGAGAGAAGCCGACTGGCGAAAACTAGCATTAATACCCTTTTAATCAAAGCGTTGGCTGGCTCAACAGGGTGGGTGGATTTAGTCTGCAGAGGAAGGCTTTAAATCAGAGGCAGCGTGTGTCTTAAATCCCAGACTCAACTCCTGCATTAGGAGGTGTACATATTTACTAGAAATGTGCATCTCTCCTTACAAGACGATTCAATACGGATCTAGATACATGGGCTCTGATACGATACAGGAACCATACATTTTAGTTTGAAACAATTTGATGCATTTTCATTTGATTAGTGGAACGAATCGATAGAATTCGATGCACTAACAATTGTTGCATGAACACATTCATTTTACATTCTACATGAAGATCTGATACTGATGGAGCTGGGCTGGAATAATGTAGTGACTTCCTGAGCTGAGGGGCTGTGTGTGTGTGTGTGTGTGTGTGTGTGTGTGTGTGTGTGTGTGTGTGTGTGTGTGTGTGTGTGTGTGTGTGTGTGTGTGTGTGTGTGTGTGTGTGTGTGTGTGTGTGTGTGTGTGTGTGTGTGTGTGTGTGTGTGTGTGTGTGTGTGTGTGTGTGTGCGCGTGCGTGCGTGCGTGCGTGTGTGTGTGTGTGAATGATGTAGTGTGTGAACTGAGTCATAGGGCAGACTGAGCATCTACCACAATCAGATTAGGGTGGGCATTTATATTCTTGTCCCCCCACGTTTTATCTGAAATCCTCATCAGCCACTGATTAACTTGTCATATAGCAGATTCAAATGTTTTGAGCTACTAATTATGACAATATATATATATTTTTTTAAATTAGCTATGACACACATAGCCGTTTATTATAATACGGTTTTGTATTTCACGCCCGACTGGTTTTGACCACTTGGAACTTTATGGAGGAGAGCTGCTCTTTTGTCCCGTTCTGACCAGTGCAGTTTAGCTAAAATGATTGCTGTCCTTTTTATGAAATAACACCTTTTCAGTGTTCATGTAAAAATGACCAAATGCACTGACTGTTTAAAGCAGAACTATATTTGTACGGTCAACCTGGCAATCGAAAAGCCCCAACCAGCTGTAGATGTGCAATCAGCAAGATGTGAGTTGTGTCCACTCCGGTAGCCTACACTTCTCCGCTGGTAAAACTGTTTCCTACAGCGCATTTGGTAACATTGACACAGCAAATTACATTGGATGCCCCTCAATTAATAGCCTATGATATAATTTTAGAAACATCTGAATGCTGAAGGTGCCGCACAGACGTGGCCTACCAGTATTAGAACAGGGATAGGGTAAGTCTTCCTCTCGTTGGCACGGGCAGCTGCATCTCCCGCACTGTGAGGACAGATGTTATCTGACATGTAGATCAATGGCATACTCAGTGACATGCAGAAAAGTTTGATAGGCTGAAGGAGGGAACGCATCAATTCAGTCACAACAGATTAGAGGTATTTTCAGAATAAGGCAGAAACGAATATGAGTGAAAAACTTTTGTGACCCGGTGATTCTAACATTTGATTTGTAACTTTTGAATGAGTTTTCTTACCGATGCAGTGAGCAATCAGATTGGTGTATGTGTGTGTGAGAGACATAGGGTTATGGAAACATAAATTACTTTCTGCTTGGGTCAGAGTGTGTGCGTGTGTGTGTGACGGAGGAGAATGTATGTAAACTGTATCTGTGCAGCTGTGTAGCTGTCCCTATGTGTGTGTGTGGTGTGATGGAATGGCGTGCTGTGGCTACATCAGCTTGTGAGAGTACTCAGGCACACTGCAGACTGCTGACCTTACGACCTGCACTATTCTCCTCCATTATCCATCCTGAGGGGAGGGAAAGGTAAGAGCATAGACATATGGTCTAATTGCCCAGTGTGCATCAGGGCAGGGCACGCACCTCTTCCCCCTCCTTCCTAAGCTTCAGGCAATGCTGCCCCTTATTCCCAGCCATCTCCCTCCCTGCCTCTCTATCGCTCTACCTCTCTCCCTTTCTCTCTCCCCCCTGTGGCTGAGGGTGGCTCTGACTGTCCCCTCTTCATAGAGAATGCTATTTTAAACCATGAGTCGTTGCTTTCGATCACCCTGTCCCCTCGGTGAGCCCACCAGACAACAGACTGGAGAAATTCATCTGTCTCCTGCATAAAGGAGGAGGAGCAGAGCTGGAGGAGCAGGGCTGGAGAGGGCTGTGCTATAGAAAAGCCACGCTGACTGCGGCTGCCCCAAGACATAGTGAATCAAGATGGAGGACTCTCCTTACCATACTAACCCTTTCCTACAGACATAGACATATTGAGTGACACACACACACACACCACACACACACACACACACACACACACACACACACACACACACACACACACACACACACACACACACACACACACACACACACACACACACACACACACACACACACACACACACACACACACACACAGTGGAGACAGTACAGCCCACCCTTGACTCCATTCCTCCTATTGTTACACTGTTTACTGTTTACACTGATCACTGTTTCCATTCCTCCTATTGTTACACTGTTTACACAACCCCTTCATTCTAAACCATAAGTGCTATGACTCAGTGTTTATAGATATTGTGGGAAAAGGTCGAGGGAGGGATGGATGGAGGGGTAGAGAGAGAGAGGGACAGAGGGGGGTAAAGTAATATACTACATTGAGTTGTTTTCTCCAGGTCTCTCCAAGGTTCCCCGTTCAGAACTCATCAAGGTCTAATGGTTTAAATCAGTCTGGAGAAACCAACACACACGTTGTGTAAATGTTTAGGGCTTCCAAACCACCAGCAGCAGCCTCTCAACCTGAACCCTTATACTGGCCACGAGAGGGCAGAGAACAGGCAAACTCATTTCTCCCTCTCTTTCTCCATCTCACTCTCATTGCTCTCCCTCCCTTTCTCGCACACTCACTTTTTGACCATCATTTCTTTTTCTCTTTAGCACCCTCTCTCTCCCCTTTTTCTCTCTTTCTCTTCCTCTTCTTTCCTCTTCCCCTTCCCCTTTCACTCATTCCTTCATACAGCACAAACAAGAATGAGCTGAGAAATGCTTTGTGGGAAAATAACATTCTTCAATGAATGCAAACACAGCTTTTCCTCAGCAGCACTCTTACAAAAGGACATACAATTCAATTTGTAAACAGATGAATAACTTCTGAAAATTCTCTGAAAATTAATTACAAAGCAATCCAGCAAACAAAATAAAACGGCGAGGGTGAAAAACAATATTCAAACCAACCACTTTCCTTCAGAGTTAAGTTGTATTTTTTAAAGAGCAGTCTGTGTTCTTATAGGGAGCTTAAACATGCACCCACTCACACACACTGTTTCACTCTAATAAAGCATCTCCCAGGCCGACATCCCAAAACCCAAATCCTCCTCAGTGGTGGCCCCTACTAAAAACTAAACCCCAGTGCCTGCTAAGAACAAGTCAGCAACACGACACTGTTTTAATCTCCTCTCACCGCCTGGCTCCTAGCATACAGTATGCCTGCCTGCTGCCTAACTCTACGCCCCCAAAGGCGCTTCCACATTAGCATTGGGATCAACGTAGCCTATTTTCTAGCTACAATATGTACAGCAAATATGACTCCTAAGTCAAAGCAAACCATGTTCCTGATTTTTCTTTTTTATTAGGCCTAGTTATTACCGTTTTTCTAGAGAGGGAGAGATAGAGAGAGGAAGAGATAGAGAGAGAGCGTGCGAGAGAGAAATAAAATGAAAGAGAGAGCGAGAGGGAGAGAGCGAGATCGAGAGAATGTTAAATATATATATAGAGAGAGAGAGAGGTGGTTTTGAGTCAGACAGTTTTGTGCTGATATCGGCCTTGGATAGATAATACCTCTCGGAGGGACTAGCTGCCTTGGCTTAGGAATGCACAGGCCACTATTCTTTACTAATGGATAGCCATCTTTGTATGGCGCCCCAGCAGGCAGCCACCAGCATGGATTTCCATCACACTGTTCACTCACCCCTCCTCCATACTGATTGGCTCTGTCCATTCCCTGGAATCATTATACATTGCACTGTAGCTCATACACAGAGCAGCAGTGTGATGCAGTCTTCATAGAGCTACAGTTCCTTTCTTTCCTTCTTTCTTCCACTCTAAGTGACGCTGATGTTATATACAGTATGTTCCTGCGGGGAGGGGTCTTGATCAATAGGAATGGACCCCACACAGACACGGGCAAGCAATGAAATGAAATGAAATAAATAGATAGATCCAGTTGGAACATTTTGAAATTGTGGCTTCCACTAAAACCTTACGAGCTTAAAGGATCTGCAATAAAGAGAGAAAGATGAAGATTACCCCTGTACTAGGACATTTTCATAATACTCTGAAATTTAACAGCTGGCTATGAGACAGATGGAAATGGCAGCCTTTAACAAAGAGAGGATGGCAACTAGTATTGTTTTACAGTGGATCTGAAGACCCATGTCTCTGACTATAGCACTCTCTGTCTCACCCCCTGAATTCATCTCCAGACGCACTTGATCCGCTCCTCTTTTCCCTGACATTTGATTGTCAGCCTTCAACATCTTTAGAAGTGTAGCATACTGTTAGGATTAACAGTAAGTGAAGGATTAGGATGTAGGGCTGCAACTCAACTTTAAATATTTTTACAAGCGCTCAACTCTGACTCAAAGAGAGAAAGAAGCGGGAGAGTGGTAAAGAGAGAGGGAGGGATAAATGAGACAAAAAGAGAAAGGGAGAGAGAGATGGGAGGGAGGGGTGAGAATAGAGATGGGAGAAGAGAGGGGAGAAAGACAGATAGAGGGGAGAAGCGAGATAGAGAGAGGGGAGAGCGAGTGACTGAGAGAGGGGAGAAAGAGAGCTGGAGAAAGAGAGCTGGAGAAAGAGAGAGTGAGAGAGAGTAGTAAGAGAGAAAGATGAGAGAAAGAGAGATGAAGAGAGAGGGGGGGGAGAAGAGAGAGACAGGAGAGAAATAGAGAGGGGAGAAAGAGAGATAGAGAGGGGGGAAATATAAATATAGAGGGGAGAAGAAAGAGGGGAGAAACAGAGAAATAGGGGAGAAAGAGGGCGGGAGCAAGAGAGCTAGAGAGAGGGGATAAGACAAAGGGGAGAAAGACAGAGTGAAAGAGAGAGGGGAGAAGGAGAGATAGAGAGGAGAGAAAGAGAGAGGAGAGAAAGAGAGAGGGGAGAAAGAGAGAGTGGAGACAGGGAGGGGAGAAAGTGGAGAAGAGAGAGGGGAGAAAGACAGAGTGAGATAGAGAGGGGATAAAGAGAGATAGAGAGAGGGGAGAAAGAGAGATAGCGAGAGGGGTGAAGACAGAGAGGGGAGAGAATGGAGAAGAGAGAGGGGAGAAAGACAGAGTGAGAGAGAGAGGGGAGAAAGAGAGATAGAGAGGGGAGAAGAGAGAGTGGAGACAGGGAGGGGAGAAATACAGAGTGAGATAGAGAGGAGAGAAAGAGAGATAGCGAGGGGAGAAGAGAGAGGAGAGAAAGAGAGAGGGGAGAAAGAGAGAGTGGAGACAGCAATGGGAGAAAGACAGATAGAGGGGAGAAGCAAGATAGAGAGAGTGGAGAAGACAGAGGGGAGAAAGACAGAGTGAGATAGAGAGGGGAGAAAGAGAGATATAGAGAATGGAGAAGAGAGAGAGAGGAGAAAAGAGAGGGGAGATAGAAAGAGTGAGCAAGGGGAGATAGAGAGAGGGGAGAAAGAGAGATAGAGTGGAGAAAGCGAGATAAAGAGAGAGGGGGGAGAAAGAGATATAGAGAGCGGAGAAGAGAGAGAGGGGTGAAGACAGAGGGGAGAGAGGGGAGAAGTGAGGTGTGAAAAAGAGATAGAGAGAGGAAAGTAGAGAGAGGGGAGAAGAGAGATGAGAAAGAGATATAGAGGGAATAAAGATAGATAGGGAGAGGGGAGAAAGAGAGATAGAGAATGGAGAAGAGAGAGAGAGAGTAGAAAAGAGAGGGGGGATAGAGAGAGGGGAGAAAGAAAGAGAGAGGGGAGAAGAGAGATAGAGGGAAGAAAGATAGATAGGGAGAAGGGAGAAAGAGATATAGAGAGTGGAGAAGAGAGAGAGAGAGAGAGTATAAAAGAGAGGGGGGATAGAGAGAGGGGAGAAAGGGAGAGGGGAGAAAGAGATATAGAGATAGGGGAGACAGAGAGATTGGAGACATAGCAATGGGAGAAAGCGATAGAGAGGGGAGAAAGAGAGAAAGAGAGAGAGAGAGAGAGAGAGAAAGAGCGATAAAGAGAGCAGAGAGTAGAGAAAGAGACAGTGAGAGGGGAGAAAGAAAGATTTTTATTTTATTTTTTTATTTCACCTTTATTTCAACAGGTAGGCTAGTTTAGAACAAGTTCTCATTTGCAACTGCGACCTGGCCAAGATAAAGCATAGCAGTGTGAACAGACAACAACACAGAGTTACACATGGAGTAAACAATAAACAAGTCAATAACATGGTAGAAAAAAAAGAATCTATATACAATGTGTGCAAAAGGCATGAGGTAGGCAATAAATCGAATAATTACAATTTATCAGATTAACACTGGAGTGATAAATCATCAGATGATCATGTGCAAGAAGAGATACTGGTGTGCAAAAGAGCAGAAAAGTAAATAAATAAAAGCAGTATGGGGGTGAGGTAGGTAAATTGGGTGGGTAGTTTACAGATGGACTATGTACAGCTGCAGCGATCGGTTAGCTGCTCGGATAGCAGATTTTTAAAAGTTGTTGAGGGAGATAAAAGTCTCCAACTTCAGAGATTTTTGCAATTCGTTCCAGTCGCAGGCAGCAGAGAACTGGAAGGAAAGGCGTCCAAATGAGGTTTTGGCTTTAGGGATGATCAGTGAGATACACCTGCTGGAGCGCGTGGTACGGGTGGGTGTACCCATCGTGACCTGAGATAAGGCGGCACTTTAACTAGCATAGCCTTGTAGATGACCTGGAGCCAGTGGGTCTGACGACGAACATGTAGCGAGGGCCAGCCGACTAGAGCATACAGGTCGCAGTGGTGGGTCGTATAAGGTGCTTTAGTAACAAAACGGATGGCACTGTGATAAACTGCATCCAGTTTGCAGTTTGCTAAGCTATTTTGTAGATGACATCGCCGAAGTCGAGGATTGGTAGGATAGTCAGTTTTACTAGGGTAAGTTTGGCGGTGTGAGTGAAGGAGGCTTTGTTCCGGAATAGAAAGCCGACTCTAGATTTTGATTTTGGATTGGAGATGTTTGATATGAGTCTGGAAGGAGAGTTTGCAGTCTAGCCAGACACCTAGGTACTTATAGATGTCCACATATTTTAGGTCGGAACCGTCCAGGGTGGTGATGCTAGTCGGGCGTGCGGGTGCAGGCAGCGAACGGTTGAAAAGCATGCATTTGGTTTTACTAGCGTTTAACATTTACATTACATTTAAGTCATTTAGCAGACACTCTTATCCAGAGCGACTTACAAATTTAAGAGCAGTTGGAGGCCACGGAAGGAGTGTTGTATGGCATTGAAGCTCGTTTGGAGGTTAGATAGCACAGTGTCCAGGGAAGGGCCGGAAGTATACAGAATGGTGTCGTCTGCGTAGAGGTGGATCAGGGAATCGCCCGCAGCAAGAGCAACATCATTGATGTATACAGAGAAAAGAGTCGGCCCGAGAATTGAACCCTGTGGTACCCCCATAGAGACTGCCAGAGGACCGGACAACATGCCCTCCGATTTGACACACTGAACTCTGTCTGCAAAGTAGTTGGTGAACCAGGCAAGGCAGTCATTAGAAAAACCGAGGCTATTGAGTCTGCCGATAAGAATATGGTGATTGACAGAGTCGAAAGCCTTGGCCAGGTCGATGAAGACGGCTGCACAGTAATGTCTTTTATCGATGGCGGTTATGATATCGTTTAGTACCTTGAGCGTGGCTGAGGTGCACCCGTGACCGGCTCGGAAACCGGATTGCACAGCGGAGAAGGTACGGTGGGATTCGAGATGGTCAGTGATCTGTTTGTTGACTTGGCTTTCGAAGACCTTAGCTAGGCAGGGCAGGATGGATATAGGTCTGTAACAGTTTGGGTCCAGGGTGTCTCCCCCTTTGAAGAGGGGGATGACAGCGGCAGCTTTCCAATCCTTGGGGATCTCAGATGATACGAAGGAGAGGTTGAACAGGCTGGTAATAGGGGGTGCGACAATGGCGGCGGACAGTTTCAGAAATAGGGGGTCCAGATTGTCAAGCCCAGCTGATTTGTATGGGTCCAGGTTTTCCAGCTCTTTCAGAACATCTGCTATCTGGATATGGGTAAAGGAGAAGCTGGGGAGGCTTGGGCGAGTAGCAGCGGGGGGGGGCGGGGCTGTTGGCCAAGGTTGGAGTCGCCAGGTGGAAGGCATGGCCAGCCATTGAGAAATGTTTGTTGAAGTTTTCGATTATCACGGACTTATCAGTGGTGACCGTGTTATCTAGCCTCAGTGCAGTGGGCAGCTGGGAGGAGGTGCTCTTGTTTTCCATGGACTTTACAGTATCCCAGAACTTTTTGCAGTTAGAGCTACAGGATGCAAATTTCTGCTTGAAAAAGCTGGCCTTTGCTTTCCTGACTGACTGCGTGTATTGGTTCCTGACTTCCCTGAACAGTTGCATATCGCGGGGGCTCTTCGATGCTATTGCAGTTCGCCACAGGATGTTTTTGTGCTGGTCGAGGGCAGTCAGGTCTGGAGTGAACCAAGGGCTATATCTGTTCTTGGTTCTGCATTTTTTGAACGGAGCATGCTTGTCTAATATGGTGAGGAAGTAACTTTTAAAGAATGACCAGGCATCCTCAACTGACGGGATGAGGTCAATATCCTTCCAGGGTACCCGGGCCAGGTCGATTAGAAAGGCCTGCTCGCAGAAGTGTTTTAGGGAGCGTTTGACAGTGATGAGGGGTGGTCGTTTGACCGTGGACCCGTGGCGGATACAGGCAATGAGGCAGTGATCGCTGAGATCTTGATTGAAGACAGCAGAGGTGTATTTGGAGGGCAAGTTGGTCAGGATAATGTCTATTAGGGTGCCCATGTTTACGGATTTAGGGTTGTACCTGGTGGGTTCCTTGATGATTTGTTTGAGATTGAGGGCATCAAGCTTAGATTGTAGGACTGCCGGGGTGTTAAGCATATCCCAGTTTAGGTCACCTAACAGAACAAACTCTGAAGCTAGATGGGGAGCGATCAATTCACAGATGTTGTCCAGGGCACAGCTGGGAGCTGAGGGGGGTCGGTAGCAGGCGGCAACAGTGAGAGACTTATTTCTGGAGAGATTAATTTTTAAAAATTAGAAGTTCGAACTGTTTGGGCATAGACTTGGAAAGTATGACAGAACTTTGCAGGCTATCTCTGCAGTAGATTGCAACTCCTCCCCCTTTGGCAGTTCTATCTTGACGGAAAGTGTTATAGTTGGGTATGGAAATCTCAGAGTTTTTGGTGGCCTTCCTAAGCCAGGATTCAGACACGGCAAGGACATCAGGGTTGGCAGAGTGTGCTAAAGCGGTGAGTAAGGCAAACTTAGGGAGGAGGCTTCTGATGTTGACATGCATGAGGCCAAGGCTTTTTCGATCACAGAAGTCAACAAATGAGGGTGACTGGGGACATGCAGGGCCTGGGTTTACCTCCACATCACCCGAGGAACAGAGGAGTAGTAGGATGAGGGTGCGGCTAAAGGCTATCAAAACTGGTCGCCTAGAGCGTTGGGGACAAGGAATAAAAGGAGCAGATTTATGGGCGTGGTAGAATGACCAGGCATCCTCAATAGATTCTGGGCATAATGTGCAGACCAGGGTATGGTGGGGCACGGGTACAGCGGAGGCAAGCCCAGGCACTGGGTGATGATAAGAGAGGTTGTATCTCTGGACATGCTGGTCTCAATGGGTGAGGTCACCGCATGTGTGGGGGGTGGGACAAAGGAGGTATCAGAGGTTCGGAGAGTGGAACTACGGGGTCCATTGCAAACCAAAACAATGATAACTAGCCTGAACAACAGGCAAGGCATATTGATATTTGAGAGAGACATACAATAAGGCATAAAGTGATTGCAGGTCATGATTGGGAGAGCTAGCTAAAACAACAGGTGAGATAACAGCAGCTAGCAGCTAGTCAGCTAACACAGCAACAGAAGGTAAAAATGGCGACGACTGGGCAGAGAGGGTCGGATTAACTACACACAGATCCTGAGTTAAGGCACAGAGCCGACAGATAAAACACAAATAAACAGAATGGAGTACCATGAATTAATGGACAGTCAAGCAGGCATCAGCTATGTAGCCAAGTGATCATAGTGTCCAGGGGGCAGCCGTAGATGGAGCAGTGAGGCCTCCACTAAGCTAGCACGCGTTTAAAGTTAGTAGCCCGGGGGGGTGGTCTGCTCAGACGGAGGGGGTCTGCTCAGACGGAGGCCGGTTGAGGGCACCGGTTGAGGGCACGTCTGCAGACCAGACGTGGTCGTGTCGACAGAGAATCCAAGCCGGATAGCGATGGCGAAAGAGAGGTTGTGAATTGTAGAATTGTGTTTGCTAACTGGTGCTAGCTTCCTGGCTGCGCTAGCTGCAAGATAAGCTAGCAGTTAGCAGACCCGGGCAGGCAAGTTAGCCTTTGGGGGACGTCGCGATGGGGGGGGGAGTCTGTTTTTGCCTCTTCGTGCGGTGACGTCGATAGACCAGTCGTGGAATTAGTAGGGTTCCAGGTAGCTCTAGGTAGCTAACAGGCCTAGTAGGTTAGCAGAATGGGCCTTCAGCGGGCGTCACGCCTGAGGGGCCTGTTGGAGTCCTCGGGCAGATTATGTCGGTATTCCAGTCGTAGAGGATCGGCGGGGTTCCGTGCTCCGTACCGGCAGTAAAGGGGTCCGGATATTGTAGCCCAGGAGTGGGCTTCAGTGGTAGCACAGGAGCCCTAGCCGGGCTAGCTTCAGGCTAATTGGTGCTTGCTCCGGGATGGAAACGCTAGCCAGGAGTGGTCACCCGGGATTGTGGTTAGCTAGTTGCGAAGATCCAGATGAAAATGTTCAGAGTTTGCGGTAGGAATCCGGGGATATGGAGAGAAATAGGTCCGTTATGCTCTGGTTTTAGTCACGTTGTTCGAACTAGCGAGAGCTTTCCGAGCTAAAGGTTAGCTGATGACCGCTAGCAATGGTTTGCTAACTGATAGCTGGTAGGCAGTTAGCTGGCTATCTTCAGTAGATGGATTCCAGATCAGAAGTAAATAGAAATACTTTAGAAAAAAACAGATCCACGCCACATTGGGTGAGGCGGGTTGCAGGAGAGTATTTAGAAGTTGAGGTTTAAGAAAGTATTTTTAAAAGATATGCGAAGAAAAAGATGTAAAAAGATATATACAAGGGACACGGGACACGACAGGACAAAGACGTCTACACTGCTACGCCATCTTGGATTCAGATAGAGAGAGAGAGGGGAGATTAGAGAGAGTGAGAAAAAAGTATGAGAGAAAAATAGAGAAATTGACCTCTTTGTTTTGAGGGCAACCTAAACATCTCCAGCTCACACTACTATAGACATTGACCCAAAAAGACACCGAGAAACAGATACAGTAATGCAATTGAGGAGAACATATAAGGCATCTCCAATTTGCTCTCATGAATATGCAAGTAATCCGGCACCCCTCCTGGGTCTCAGCATCTTTACCTTATTCAAACACAGGAGGATGCCTGGAGGTTCAGAGCACAATATTAACACACTGGGAGACCACGCTAAATGAAACACTCTACTGCGTCCCAAATGGGTCCCTATTCCATTTATAGTGCACCATGTATGGAATAGGGTAACATTTGGGACGCAATCTCTAAATGCCAGAGGGGATAGAGTATTTTTCTCCAATTAACAGCTAGCTGGAGGTTCAGATGCTCAGATGATTGGTTCTGGAGGTCCAGATGCACAGGTGATTTGTTCTGGAGTTCCAGATGCACAGCTGATTGGTTCTGGAGGTCCAGATGCACAGCTGATTGGTTCTGGAGGTCCAGATGCACAGCTGATTGGTTCTGGAGGTTCAGATGCACAACTGATTAGTTCTGGAGGTCCAGATGCACAGGTAATTGGTTCTGGAGGTCCAGATGCACAGATGATTGGTTCTGGAGGTCCAGATGCTCAGATGATTGGTTCTGGAGGTCCAGATGCACAGGTGATTGGTTCTGGAGGTCCAGATGCACAGATGATTGGTTCTGGAGGTCCAGATGCTCAGATGATTGGTTTTAAAGTCTGAATGCCTTATTGTCATGTTTATTATTTTAATTTTAATTGTGTGTGTTTTTGTTTTCTCCCCTTCACCCCACTTCACCCCACAGTTTATTTGTGTGTGTGTGTGTGTGTGTGTGTGTGTGTGTGTGTGTGTGTGTGTGTGTGTGTGTGTGTGTGTGTGTGTGTGTGTGTGTGTGTGTGTGTGTGTGTGTGTGTGTGTGTGTGTGTGTGTGTGTGTGTGTGTGTGTGTGTGCATATGGGTGCATATGTGTGTGTGAGTGAGTGTATTGACAGAGAAACATAGGGCTTATTCGTGATTATGCATTCTGAATCGCACATTCACTCAGTGCAAATACAGAACACAATTTGCCACGACATCGCATACATTGATATGGTTAGTCAAGGTGCGGGGGTGGGGGAGGGGGTGGGGGAGTCATTGAAACATAGACTGAGGTTGGAGTCATTGAAACTCGTTTTTCAACCACTCCACAAATGTACTGTTAACAAACTATAGTTTTGGCAAATGGGTTAGGACATCTACTTTGTCCTAACCCAAGCAATTTTTCCAACAATTGTTTACAGACAGATTATTTCACTTATAATTCACTGTACCACAATTCAAGGGGGTCAGAAGTTTACATACACTATGTTGACTGTGCCTTAAACAGCTTGGAAAATTACAGAAAATGATGTCATGGCTTTAAAAGCTTCTGCTAATTTACATCATTTGAGTCAATTGGAGGTGTACCTGTGGATGTATTTCAAGGCCTTCCTTCCAACTCAGTGCCTCTTTGCGTGACATCATGGGAAAATCAAAAGAAATCAGCCAAGACCTTCAGACGAAGAGGAGGAAGGCTGCCGTTACAGAACCACCCACCAATCTCGGACCAAGCAGCGTAGCAACGGGCAGCAGCGACAGCAGCAGCAGCGGCCCACTACACAGGACTCCTGGACATGGGAGGAAATTCTGGAGGGTAAAGGACACTGGGCTAATATTGGAGAATTTCACCGCTCTCGTGAAGAGATGGAGGCAGCTAAAGCCCAGGAGCGGTGGTATGAGGAGGCAGCATGGAAGCATGGCTGGAAGCCCGAGAAGAAACCCCAAAAATGTCTTGGGGGGGGATAAAGAGGAGTGTGGCGAAGTCAGGTAGGAAACCTGCGCCCACTTTCTGTGCTTACCGTGGAGAGCGGGAGTACGGGCAGACACCGTGTTATGCGGAAAAGCGCACGGTGTCTCCTGTACGTGTGCTTAGCCCGGTGCGGTACATTCCAGCTCCACATATCGACCGGGCTTGAGTGGGCATCGAGCCAAGTGCCATGAAGCCGGCTCAACACATCTGGTCTCCAGTGCGTCTCCTCGGGCCGGTGTACATGGCACCAGTCTCACGTATGGTGTCCCCGGTTCGCCAACACAGCCCAGTGCGGGTTATTCCACCTCCCCGCATTGGTCGGGCTACGGGGAGCATTAAACCAGGTAAGGTTGGGCAGGCTCGGTGCTTAAGAGCTCCTGTACGCCTTCACGGTCCGGTCTATCCGGCGCCACCTCCCCGCCCCAGCCCAGTACCAACAGTGCCTACACCACGCACCAGGCTTCCAGTGCGTCTCCAGAACTCTGTTCCTCCTCCACGCACTCTCCCTGTGGTGCGTGTCTCCAGCCCGGTACCTCCAGTTCCGGCACCACGCACCAAGCCTCCTGTGCGTCTCCAGAGCCCTGTATGCACTGTTCCTGCTCCCCGCACTAGCCCTGAGGTGCGTGTCTCCGGTCCGGTACCACCAGTTCCAGTACCACGCACCAGGCCTATAGTGCGCCTCGAGAGTCTGTCCCGAGCCGTCAGAGCCGCCCGTCTGTCCCGAGCCATTAGAGCCGCCCGTCTGTCCCGAGCTGCTAGAGCCGTCCGTCAGTCAGGAGCCGCCAGAGCTGCCAGCCAGTCAGGAGCCGCCAGAGCCTCCAGCCAGTCAGGAGCTGCCAGAGCCGCCAGACAGACATGAGCTGCCTTCCAGTCATGAGCTGCCTTCCAGTCATGAGCTGCCCTCCAGTCATGAGCTGCCCTCCAGTCATGAGCTGCCCTCCAGTCATGAGCTGCCCTCCAGTCATGAGCTGCCATTCAGTCCGGAACTGCCATTCAGTCCGGAGCTGCCATTCGTCCGGAGCTACCTCTCTGACTGGAGCTACCTCTCTGTCCTGAGCTTCCTCTCTGTCCTGAGCTACCTCTCTGTCCTGAGCTACCTCTCGTTTCGGAGCTGTCTCCTCAGTCTGATGGGGACCTTTGTGGGGGTTCCTAGGCCAAGGTCGGCGGCGAGGGTCGCCACTCAAAGGACGCTAAGGAGAGGGACAAAGACAATGGTGGAGTGGTGTCCTCGTCCAGCGCCGGAGCCGCCACCGGGGACAGATGCCCACCCAGACCCTCCCCTAGAGTTTTAGGGGGTGCGTTCGGAGTCCGCCTCAGGAGTGGGGTACTGTCACGTTCTGACCATAGTTCTTATGTGTTTTGCTTGTTTTAGTGTTGGTCAGGATGTGAGCTGGGTGGGCATTCTATGTTGTGTGTCTAGTCTGTCTGTTTCTATGTTTGGCCTAATATGGTTCTAAATCAGAGGCAGGTGTTTTGTGTTGTCTCTGATTGGGAATCATATATAGGTGGCTTGTTTTGTGTTGGGTATTGTAGGTGGTGTTTCCTGTCTTTGTGTTTTCTCTGCACCTGATAGGGCTGTATCGGTTTGCCACATTTTGTTATTTTGTTATTTGTAAGTGTTCACAGTTTCATCATTAAACATGTTGAGCACTGGCTACGCTGCGTGTTGGTCTGATCCCTGCTCCACCTCCTCTTCAGACGAAGAGGAGGAAGGCTGCCGTTACAAACATTGCAAAGGCAGTGCTACCAAATACTAATTGAGTGTATGTAAACGTCTAAACCACTGGGAATGTGATGAAATAAATAAAAGCTGAACTAAATCATTCTCATTCTACTATTATTCTGACATGTCATGTTCTTAAAATAAAGTGGTGATCCTAACTGACCCAAGACAGGGAATTTTTACTAGGATTAAATGTTAGGAATTGTGAAAAACTGAGTTTAAATGTATTTGGCTAAGGTGTATGTAAACTTTCAACCTCAACTGTACGTAGGAAATGTGCTATTGTATTTTCTACTGTATACTCATGCTCATGCAAGGCCTGGTGAAAATCTACACGGTTTTAACGGCCTTAAAAGTGCCTTAAAAGGCCTTAAAAGTGTAATCTAGAAATGATTATATCCCTTTTATATCCTTTAAGACTTCTCAGGTATTGTGGTGGCAGCTTCATGTTATGCGTATGCTTGTCACAGACACGGACTGGGCAGTTTGTCAGGATCAAAATAAATATGAAAGGAGCAACGCCAAGTTAAAAAGTTAGAGGAAAACCCGCATCAGTCTCCCGAAAACGTTACCCTGGGATAGAGTTTTATTTTTAATGACACAAATGTTAATTCCAGATGGCACCCTATTCCCTATATAGTGCACTACTTTTGCCCATATCCCTTTGAGCCCAAGTCAATGTAGTGCATTAAATAGGGAATAGGGTGCCATTTTGGACATATGTTTTGATTGTGGGATCTATTATAGTATGCTTTGTTTTCCCTTAGTATGGGAAAAAACACACACAGGCACAGGCATAAACACAGACGCATACACGTACACACACACATGTCGAGCAGATTACAAACCCACTGGATTATTGGCCAACCTTCATCATGGCATCTGATTTAAAATGGAGGCTAGGTCTCAGTCTGTGAAGTTTAATGAACAAACCACACACTCGGTTACACCCAAATGCACCAAAATGTCATGAATGTATTCTAATCTCATCTCATCAAGAGATTAGAATACATTCATTTGCTGGAAACCAAAGAGGAGAACTGAATAATAAAAAAATAGAAGGAGAAGTGAAGAAGAAGAAGATACAATATCATGTTGCTGAAGCTGCAAAGGGATCTAGTTTAGGCTACAATTATTTTGTCTTAGTTAGTCAGGAAAACATTGCTAGGCCGCGCTTTAGAACTGCTTATTTCATCATCATTTGACAACATATCAAATCAAATCAAATCAAATGTGTATTTGTCACATACACACGGTTAGCAGATGTTAATGCGAGTGTAGCGAAATGTTTGTGCTTCTAGTTCCGACAATGCAGTAATAACCAACAAGTAATCTAACCTAACAATTCCACAACTACTACCTTATACACACAAGTGTAAAGGGATAAAGATATATGTACATAAAGATATATGAATGAGTGATGGTACAGAGCGGCATAGGCAAGATGCAGTAGATGGTATAGAGTACAGTATATACATATGAGATGAGTAATGTAGGGTACATAAACATAAAGTGGCATAGTTTAAAGTGGCTAGTGATACATGTATTACATAAAGATGGCAAGATGCAGTAGATGATAGAGTACAGTATATACATATACAGTGGGGCAAAAAAGTATCTAGTCATGGTGTTCTAAGTATCTATGTGCATGGTGTTACTATGTCAGTACACCAATGCCCAATGCTACCACCTTTCTGTCCCTAGCATGCCCCCTTGTTACCCCTCCAGACCAGCCGGGCCCACCCAGAACACAGGACAGTCCTACCCAGGCCCAGGGCACTGCCGGTGGACTAGGTCTCAGATCCCTCAGACTCCCTCTATGGTAGTTCTGTACCTTTCTACATCAATCAGAAGGTGTGTGGAGACACCTTTCTGCTCTAATTCCACCCCTGCGTCAGCACATGCACACGTGGATGCATACATGTGCAAGTGTAAGTGCACACATGCACACACACTCCCCACCATTTACTAATTAGGAACTAATTATCCAGGCAAGTGTAAACAATCACAGCAGATGGCTGTGAACGTGACATTAGCACTAATGACCTTGAGCTCTGCATGTGACTGTTCTGAGACTGTGTGAGACACGGTGAGGTTCTGTGAGACTGGGGTTCCATCAGGAATAGGAAGAGAGGGGCTCTCATCACTAAACACACTATCCAGTTTGATCCGTCACACATTGTGTATTTGCTGAAGTGTGATATCTGGAGCCAGTGTCCTCTGTGCTGCTCGCTGCTTGGTTGGATTAGACTCGCCACCACACTGTTTGGAGAAGACCGAATGAGAACCTTTGTGCCTCCTAGGGGGTTGGGTACTGTTCCTAACCTGCGGATTATGTGTGAGTGCTAGAACCTCTGATTGTGTTTATGCTTCACACAAATCCCACCATCCTTCGCTCTGCTGCCCTACACAGTTATGTGCTTTCTCCATTGATAATGAATGTAGAATCCTGGTTTATTTCATCTGAGGCTCTGAACTCAGAGACAGTCGTCCAGACATAATGCATAGATCTGTACTCAATTCTCTATTCTACACTATAGAGGATGTTAGCTGCTGTAGGTGAGGTATTTCTATGTGAATTGTCATATTGGATGGCTTGCGTGGGCAGATACTCTGCTGCTTAATTATTCTACAGGAGACCAACCACCCCACATGACCCAACCCAGCTACCTACCATGCATCTCCCGCTGACACAGAGAGAGAGGGAGAGAATTCATTGTGTTCGCTAGCCGCTACACTCACCACAAATTAATATCTTCATTTGTTGGCTCATTGGCGCCATTAATTGTTTTCAAGTCGCTTTATTGGCTGCCTGAGAGGTGGCAGAGTGGGAGGAAGAGACTGATTGGCTCATTCAGGTCACTCTTTAGAACAGCATCTCTCTCTCTCTCTCTCTCGCTCTCTCGCTCTCTCGCTCTCTCTCGCTCTCTCTCTCTCTCTCTCTCTCTATCTCTCTCTCTCTCTCTCTCTCTCTCTCGCTCTCTCTCGCTCTCTCTCGCTCTCTCTCGCTCTCTCTCGCTCTCTCTCGCTCTCTCTCGCTCTCTCTCGCTATCTCTCTATCTCTCTATCTCTCTATCTCTCTCTCTCTCTCTCTCTCTCTCTCTCTCTCTCTCTCTCTCTCTCTCTCTCGCTCTCTCTCTCTCTCTCTCTCTCTCTCTCTCTCTCTCTCTCTCTCTCTCTCTCTCTCTCTCTCTCTCTCTCTCTCTCTCTCTCTCTCTCTCTCTCTCTCTCTCTCTCTCTCCTCTCTCTCTCTCTCTCTCTCTCTCTCTCCTCTCTCTCTCTCTCTCCGCTCTCTCTCGATCTCTCTCTCTCTCGCTCTCTCTCTCGCTCTCTCTCTCGATCTCTCTCTCTCTCGCTCTCTCTCTCTCTCTCTCTCTCTCTCTCTCTCTCTCTCTCTCTACTCTCTATCTCTCTATCTCTCTATCTCTCTATCTCTCTTCTCTCTCTCTCTCTCTCTCTCTCTCTCTCTCTCTCTCTCGCTCCTCTCGCTCTCTCTCGCTCTCTCTCGCTCTCTCTCGCTCTCTCTCGCTCTCTCTCGCTCTCTCTCTCTCTCTCTCTCTCTCTCCTCTCTCTCTCTCCTCTCTCTCTCTCTCTCTCTCTCCTCTCTCTCTCTCTCGCTCTCTCTCTCGCTCTCTCTCTCGCTCTCTCTCTCTCTCTCTCTCTCTCTCTCTCTCTCTCTCTCTCTCTCTCTCTCTCCTCTCTCTCCTCGCTCTCTCTCTCTCTCTCTCGCTCTCTCTCTCTCTCTCTCTCTCTCTCTCTCTCTCTCGCTCTCTCTCTCTATCTCTCGCTCTCTCTCTCTATCTCTCTATCTCTCTCTCTATCTCTCTATCTCTCTCTCTATCTCTCTATCGCTCTCTCTCTCTCTCTCTCTCTCTCTCTCTCTCTCTCTCTCTCTCTGTCTCTCTCTCTGTCTCTCTCTCTATATCTCTCTCTCTCTCTGTCTCTCTCTATCTCTCTCTCTCTCTCTCACTTTAGCTCTCTCTCAATTCAATTCTTTTCAATTCAAGGGGCTTTATTAGCATGGGAAACTATGTTTACATTGCCAAAGCTAGTGAAGTAGCTCTCTCTCTCTCTCTCTCTCTCTCTCTCTCTCTCTCTCTCTCTCTCTCTAATTAATTTCCCATCCTTTGGCAATGACGTGGCATTTGTTAAACATCTGTCCTTGCTCAGGTGCCTGAGATGTGTCCTGCTTGTTCGCATGCCTAAGTGAGCAAAGAAATGATATGGAGAAAGAATGAGAATGAAGGAGTAGGAGGGAGAGCGGAAATGAGTGACCCCTGCCTGTGACCCAAATGGCAGGTACTGGGGCCTTTTGTGTCATTGTGCATTTTAAGAACCCCAGGACCCCGCTCAGTCTCAGCCTTGGCTTGGAAAAGGTCATTCTGCCCTTTCAATAATGACAGCATTCTTCTTGCCAGGACAATGCATCACAGGAGCTTATTTTGCTCCAATCTTTTTCACAACTTTTCTTTATGAGAAAACGGCAGGTAAGAAGGAACAGAAACAGGGCACCCATGTTAATTAGCTAGCCTGCTGTTATCTAGCCTTCTGTTCTCTGGCCTGCTGTTCTCTAGCTTGCTGTTCTCTATCCTGCTGTTCGCTAGCCAGCTGTTCTCTATCCTGCTGTTCTCTATCCTGCTGTTCTCTATCCTGCTGTTATCTAGCCTTCTGTTCTCTGGCCTGCTGTTCTCTAGCTTGCTGTTCTCTATCCTGCTGTTCGCTAGCCAGCTGTTCTCTATCCTGCTGTTCTCTATCCTGCTGTTCTCTATCCTGCTGTTCGCTAGCCAGCTGTTCTCTAGCCTGGTGTTCTCTATCCTGCTGTTCTCTATCCTGCTGTTCTCTATCCTGCTGTTCTCTAGCTTGCTGTTCGCTAGCCTGGTGTTCTCTAGCTTGCTGTTCTCTATCCTGCTGTTCTCTATCCTGCTGTTCTCTATCCTGCTGTTCTCTATCCTGCTGTTCGCTAGCCTGGTGTTCTCTAGCTTGCTGTTCTCTATCCTGCTCTTCTCTATCCTGCTGTTCTCTATCCTGCTGTTCTCTAGCCTGGTGTTCTCTAGCCTGCTGTTCTCTATCCTGCTGTTCTCTATCCTGCTGTTCTCTAGCCTGGTGTTCTCTAGCCTGGTGTTCTCTATCCTGCTGTTCTCTAACCTGCTGTTCTCTATCCTGCTGTTCTCTATCCTGCTGTTCTATATGCTGCTGTTCTCTAGCCTACTGTTCTCTAGCCTGCTGTTCTCTATCCTGCTGTTCGCTAGCCAGCTGTTCTCTAGCCTGGTGTTCTCTAGCTTGCTGTTCTCTATCCTGCTGTTCGCTAGCCAGCTGTTCTCTAGCCTGCTGTTCTCTAGCCTGCTGTTCTCTATCCTGCTGTTCTCTATCCTGCTGTTCTCTATCCTGCTGTTCTCTATCCTGCTGTTCTCTAGCCTGGTGTTCTCTATCCTGCTGTTCTCTATCCTGCTGTTCTCTATCCTGCTGTTCTCTAGCCTGGTGTTCTCTAGCCTGGTGTTCTCTATCCTGCTGTTCTCTATCCTGCTGTTCTCTAGCCAGCTGTTCTCTAGCCTGGTGTTCTCTAGCCTGCTGTTCTCTATCCTGCTGTTCTCTATCCTGCTGTTCTCTATCCTGCTGTTCTCTATCCTGCTGTTTGCTAGCCAGCTGTTCTCTAGCCTGGTGTTCTCTAGCTTGCTGTTCTCTATCCTGCTGTTCTCTATCCTGCTGTTCTCTATCCTGCTGTTCTCTATCCTGCTGTTTGCTAGCCAGCTGTTCTCTAGCCTGGTGTTCTCTAGCTTGCTGTTCTCTATCCTGCTGTTCTCTATCCTGCTGTTCTCTATCCTGCTGTTCGCTAGCCAGCTGTTCTCTAGCCTGCTGTTCTCTAGCTTGCTGTTCTCTATCCTGCTGTTCGCTAGCCAGCTGTTCTCTAGCCTGGTGTTCTCTAGCTTGCTGTTCTCTATCCTGCTGTTCGCTAGCCAGCTGTTCTCTAGCCTGCTGTTCTCTAGCCTGCTGTTCTCTATCCTGCTGTTCTCTATCCTGCTGTTCTCTATCCTGCTGTTCTCTATCCTGCTGTTCTCTATCCTGCTGTTCTCTAGCCTGGTGTTCTCTATCCTGCTGTTCTCTATCCTGCTGTTCTCTATCTTGCTGTTCTCTAGCCTGGTGTTCTCTAGCCTGGTGTTCTCTATCCTGCTGTTCTCTATCCTGCTGTTCTCTAGCCAGCTGTTCTCTAGCCTGGTGTTCTCTATCCTGCTGTTCTCTATCCTGCTGTTCGCTAGCCAGCTGTTCTCTAGCCTGGTGTTCTCTATCCTGCTGTTCTCTATCCTGCTGTTCGCTAGCCTGGTGTTCTCTAGCTTGCTGTTCTCTATCCTGCTCTTCTCTATCCTGCTGTTCTCTATCCTGCTGTTCTCTAGCCTGGTGTTCTCTAGCCTGCTGTTCTCTAGCCTGCTGTTCTCTATCCTGCTGTTCTCTATCCTGCTGTTCTCTAGCCTGGTGTTCTCTAGCCTGGTGTTCTCTATCCTGCTGTTCTCTATCCTGCTGTTCTCTATCCTGCTGTTCTCTATCCTGCTGTTCTATATGCTGCTGTTCTCTAGCCTACTGTTCTCTAGCCTGCTGTTCTCTATCCTGCTGTTCGCTAGCCAGCTGTTCTCTAGCCTGGTGTTCTCTAGCTTGCTGTTCTCTATCCTGCTGTTCGCTAGCCAGCTGTTCTCTAGCCTGCTGTTCTCTAGCCTGCTGTTCTCTATCCTGCTGTTCTCTATCCTGCTGTTCTCTATCCTGCTGTTCTCTATCCTGCTGTTCTCTAGCCTGGTGTTCTCTATCCTGCTGTTCTCTATCCTGCTGTTCTCTATCCTGCTGTTCTCTAGCCTGGTGTTCTCTAGCCTGGTGTTCTCTATCCTGCTGTTCTCTATCCTGCTGTTCTCTATCCTGCTGTTCTCTAGCCTGGTGTTCTCTAGCCTGGTGTTCTCTATCCTGCTGTTCTCTATCCTGCTGTTCTCTAGCCAGCTGTTCTCTAGCCTGGTGTTCTCTAGCCTGCTGTTCTCTATCCTGCTGTTCTCTATCCTGCTGTTCTCTATCCTGCTGTTCTCTCTCCTGCTGTTTGCTAGCCAGCTGTTCTCTAGCCTGGTGTTCTCTAGCTTGCTGTTCTCTATCCTGCTGTTCTCTATCCTGCTGTTCTCTATCCTGCTGTTCTCTATCCTGCTGTTTGCTAGCCAGCTGTTCTCTAGCCTGGTGTTCTCTAGCTTGCTGTTCTCTATCCTGCTGTTCTCTATCCTGCTGTTCTCTATCCTGCTGTTCTCTAGCCAGCTGTTCTCTAGCTTGCTGTTCTCTATCCTGCTGTTCTCTATCCTGCTGTTCTCTATCCTGCTGTTCGCTAGCCAGCTGTTCTCTAGCCTGCTGTTCTCTAGCTTGCTGTTCTCTATCCTGCTGTTCGCTAGCCAGCTGTTCTCTATCCTGCTGTTCTCTAGGCAGCTGTTCGCTAGCCAGCTGTTCTCTAGCTTGCTGTTCTCTAGCTTGCTGTTCTCTATCCTGCTGTTCTCTAGCCTACTGTTCTCTAGCCTGCTGTTCTCTATCCTGCTGTTCGCTAGCCAGTTGTTCTCTAGCCTGGTGTTCTCTAGCTTGCTGTTCTCTATCCTGCTGTTCGCTAGCCAGCTGTTCTCTAGCCTGCTGTTCTCTAGCCTGCTGTTCTCTATCCTGCTGTTCTCTATCCTGCTGTTCTCTATCCTGCTGTTCTCTATCCTGCTGTTCTCTATCCTGCTGTTCTCTAGCCTGGTGTTCTCTATCCTGCTGTTCTCTATCCTGCTGTTCTCTATCCTGCTGTTCTCTAGCCTGGTGTTCTCTAGCCTGGTGTTCTCTATCCTGCTGTTCTCTATCCTGCTGTTCTCTAGCCAGCTGTTCTCTAGCCTGGTGTTCTCTAGCCTGCTGTTCTCTATCCTGCTGTTCTCTATCCTGCTGTTCTCTATCCTGCTGTTCTCTATCCTGCTGTTTGCTAGCCAGCTGTTCTCTAGCCTGGTGTTCTCTAGCCTGGTGTTCTCTAGCTTGCTGTTCTCTATCCTGCTGTTCTCTATCCTGCTGTTCTCTATCCTGCTGTTTGCTAGCCAGCTGTTCTCTAGCCTGGTGTTCTCTAGCTTGCTGTTCTCTATCCTGCTGTTCTCTATCCTGCTGTTCTCTATCCTGCTGTTCTCTAGCCAGCTGTTCTTTAGCTTGCTGTTCTCTATCCTGCTGTTCTCTATCCTGCTGTTCTCTATCCTGCTGTTCGCTAGCCAGCTGTTCTCTAGCCTGCTGTTCTCTAGCTTGCTGTTCTCTATCCTGCTGTTCGCTAGCCAGCTGTTCTCTATCCTGCTGTTCTCTAGGCAGCTGTTCGCTAGCCAGCTGTTCTCTAGCTTGCTGTTCTCTAGCTTGCTGTTCTCTATCCTGCTGTTCGCTAGCCAGCTGTTCTCTAGCCTGCTGTTCTCTAGCTGCCCTGCATTTAGGCTCTCAACTCCTTGTGAGCACTTAAACACTTATCAGAGCAGTATACGCATCCGCACAGCAGGTGAAAAAATATTGGACTGTTGGGTTTTTATCCTTCTAACCTGAATAAAAGAAATCCATGTGGCTGAAATATAGATTTTCATCCTGCTCCGTGTGTATATGTCTGTTTGTGCGTGCAAGTGTATGTGTGTGTGTTGCATGTGTGCTGCGGGTGCCTACACACTAATGATACAGTCCTCGGGGCTGCTGTTAGTAAGCCCTACATAGGTCTATTGGATTGAACCATTCAGAGACAAAAGGTTATAAATTGAAGGATGGGTGCAACCCTTAAATAATCTCAGCAAATCACCCCTCCTACACACTAACGATATAATCCTTGAGACACCTGTTAGTTGACAAAACAGAGGCCTATGGGTAGATACCATTCAGAGACAGGAGGAGGGGGGCAATTAGGATGGGTACAACCTTTCATCACATAAGTGATGAGGACCTGATTGGCCAGCCCTGGATGTTTTTGCAGCATCGTTATTCGGGTGTTTGTAAGACCAATAAAAAAGCCCAGTGACCCCTGTGTTCATTCATCACCACTGTTCATTCACTTAGTGCTGCTGTTGGCTCATCAGGATTGTGGTGGTGTCACACTGTGGTGGAGGACTGAGGATAGGGAGCGCTGTGGGGAAATAATACAAATGCTCAATTCGGTCTTATGTAGCATGGTGTTTTTTACATTAGATAAAAGTAGAGACTGTGCATAAACAGTTGACGAACGCGGGGAAAGTAATTGTGCTTTGAAAGTTGATAAACTTGTAACCACACTTTTGAGAAATTGTCCCTTGAATATTTTTGTACCCCTACTGGTGAGCTCTCCTTTCTCTACACCCATTCAGCTTCGTTCACACCCTCTTAAGCCTTATCCCCCCCATCTCTTTAAGGATTCACATGTGAGGCCATGTTCTAAACAGAGTGATTTTGGTAATGTACTAAACAACCAAAGATTTCAAGACTAAAGGCTGGTTTATACTATCGACTTGTACATTCTATTGTTGTCCAGCATTATGCTTTTTCATAACGACAAGAACAAGTTTGAACACAAAAATTAAATAGGGGAGTCTTTTGTTTAGGCATGTAGATAGCTAGCTAGCTAAACAATGAACCGAAGTCCCAACTCATATCGTTACTAACCTGCATTAATCTGCAGGTAGCTAACCAACTAAATTCAGCTAGCTAGCTAACATTAGGCTGTAACTAGCAATGCAAATGTCTCTGAGATACGAATAATATTACTACACAAGTCATACATGTAACTTAGCTAGCGAGCCAGCCAGCTAACATTAGCTAGTTAACTTCTTATGGCTGAAGGGACAGTATTGAGTAGCTTGGATGAAAGGTGCCCATATCAAACGGCCTGCTCCTCAGTCATAGTTGCTAATATTTGCATATTATTATTAGTATTGGATAGAAAACACTCTAAAGTTTTTAAAACTGTTTGAATTATGTCTGTGAGATTAACACACCTCATATTGGCAGGCAAACTCCTGAGTTTAAATCAAAACAGGAAGTCAGAAATCTGAGCTTGTCTGTATTCACCAGAGTCCCTTAAGAAATCCAATTGAGTTATGAATGATGTTGCACCGCCTATGGGTTCCACTAGATGTCAGCAATCAATAGAAATTTCAATGAGACTTCTATGATGTTGTGGGAGAGAATGAGAGCAGAATCAGTCAGGTGTCCATCAAGCAGCCATTTCCTGATCATGCCTTTTCTTCATGCAAGACACTGACGTTCCATTGCTCACGCAGACAACAAAGAATAGTTTGAAATGTTTCTTCGACCGGTAATATCACATGTTGAAGTTTTTGTCCGATATAACGCTGACCAGAATTAGCGTTTGGATATGTAAACCAGACGCGCTAACAAAAGAAAATATTTGGACATAAATAACAGATTTTTTTGAACAAAACAAACATTTATTGTCGACCTGGGATTCCTGGTGTGCTTTCTGATGTAGATCATCAAAGGAAATGGAATATTTATCATGTATTTTATTGTTTATAGTGACGCCATCTTTGCAGCTGTGGTATACTGTTTTTGAGTGGCGTCTCAGATTATAGCGTGCAATTCTTTTTCCGTAAAGTTTTTTTGAAATCTGACATAGCGGTTGCATTAAGGAGAGGTATATCTATAATTCAATGTGTATAACTTGTATTATCATCTATATTTATGATGAGTATTTCTGTTGAAACGATGGGCTATGCAAAGTCACTTGATGTTTTTGCATTTAGTGAATCTTGTAGCCTCAATGTAAACTCAGATTTTTTTTATATAAATATGAATTTAATCTAACAAAACATGAATGTATTGTGTAACATGAAGTCCTATGAGTGTCATCTGATGAAAATAATCAAAGGTTAGTGATTCATTTTATCTCTATTCTGGATTTTGTGAAGCTATCTTTAGCTGGGAAAAATGGCTGTGATTATTGTTGTTTTGTGGTGACCTAACATAATTGTTTGTAGTGCTTTCGCTGAAAAGCCGATTTGAAATTGGACACTTTGGTGGGATTAACAACAAGATTACCATTAAAATGATATAAAATACATGAATGTCTGAGGAATTTTAATTATGAGATTTCTGGTTTTTGAATTTGGCGCCCTGCACTTGGACCGGCTGTTGTCATATCGGTCCCGTTACCGAGACTGCAGCCATAAGAAGTTTAACAGTATGCTTTAACTTGAAATCAAAAACAACTTTCTAACAAAATTAGAAACATATAATGTCTGAAAATGTAGCTAGCTAGACTCTCTTACCCGTACATGGATGAACGCTTCTCCATCTCTGTCACAGATGCCATGGTTGCCCTTAGTTTGAAGATGTAATCCGGAGACAAGTGTTTTATACAACAGCCTTCTGTGTTTTCTCTTTTCGACTCCCTCTGCATATTTGCAATCAAACGCCAGAATTTTCTCCAACTCCTTAGATATCATACAGTGCTTCCATTTGGCATTACATTAATTTAAAAACTCGGTCCTCCAGAAAGTGGAGAGAATTAGCAACACTTTTGCAGTTCTTCATGATTTCTTTCAAAAAAGCAGCATTAGAAAGGATTACCTACACATACTGAGTAGCTCATGTTATAGACAGAAGCGTGTTACATGGCAGACCAATCCAAACTCATCTCTCGGCATGTCCAGGCCAACCATTATATCAGCCAATCATGGCTAGAGGGAAGGTTCCTCACTTTTTACGTGGCTAAACCAACTAGGCTCATAATTGAACAATTGTATTTGTATTTACAGATGGAATACAAGTTTGTTAATAAGGCACATGAAAGTTCACATGTTCCAGAAGGCATTTTGGCATTTTGATAAAAAAAAATTATGTTTAAGTTCGAATGCCTCTCCTGTGAATTTCTTTCCTGAAACGAGTCACAAATATCTATATAGGCTGTGTCTCAAATGGCACCCTATTATTCTATGTACTACATTACCTTTGTCCAGAGCCTTATGGAACCTTATCAAAAGAAGTGCCCTGTAAAAGGGAATAGGGTGCCATTTTGCTCCTTACTTTTATGTTGAATGTTTGTGTGATTGTTGATCCAGCAGAGAGAGAGTGTGTTGTGATTGTTGATCCATCAGTCGCCCAAGTACCCTGCGCACAAGAGATACATGTGCGGTGCGTGTAGCGGAATAGATCAGAATGTCATCGATGTAAACCACCACACCCTGCCCGTGCAGGACCACCACACCCTGCCCCTGATAATCTCGTCTAAAAGGATTGGAAAACGTCTGCAGCATTTTTCAACCCATATTGCATGACGAGGTACTCATAATGGCCAGATGTGGTAATCTTCCACTCATCTCCCTCCCGGATACGCACCAAGTTATACGCGCTCCTGAGATCCAGTTTTGTGAAGAAGCGTGCTCCGTGAAATGACTCCACCGCCGTGGCAATGAGAGGTTGTGGGTAACTGAACCCCACTGTGATGGAATTTAGACCTCTATAGTCAATGCACGGACGCAGACCTCCCTCCTTCTTCTTCACAAAAAGAAACTCAAGGAGGCGGGTGGCGTGGAGGGCTGAATGTACCCCTGTCCCAGAGATTCTGTGACATATGTCTCCATAGCCACCGTCTCCTCCGGTGACAGGGGATACATGTGACTTCTGGGAAGTGCGGCGTTCCACTGGAGGTTTATCGCACAATCCCTTCGTCGATGAGGTGGTAATTGGGTCGCCCTCTTTTTACAGAAAGCGACAGCCAAATCAGCATATTCAGGGGGAATGTGCACGGTGGAGACTTGGTACGGACTCTCCACCGTCGTCGCACCGATGGAAACTCCCAAACACCTACCTGAGCACTCCTCTGACCACCCCTTAAGAGCCCCCTGTTTCCACAAAATTTTGGGATTGTGATAAGCCAACCAGGGAATCCCCAGCACCACTGGAAACGCAGGAGAATCATGGAGGAAGAGACTAATCCGCTCCCCATGACCCCCCTGCGTCACCATGTCCAGTGGAACCGTGGTCTCCCTGACCAGCCCTGACCCTAATAGTCGACTATCTAGGGCGTGCACAGGGAAGGGTTGGTCCATCTGAACCTTGGAAATCCCTAACTTAAGCGCGAACCCGCGGTCCATAAAACTCCCCGCTGCGCCGGCGGCCAGGGTCCGGTGCTCCAGTGCGAAATCCTGTGCACTCCTCGTCTCCTGCCTCAGATGAAGCAGACTTTCACCTGCCACTCTGGCCTCCGGTGGGTAGTCGAACACAGCCCGGAAGCGGCGGGTGAACTCTGGTTAATGGTCCCTCGCCAAGTCTGGACCCTCCCAGACCGTGTTGGCCCACTCCAGTGCTTTGCCCGAAAGGCAGGAGACGAGGACGTTGACACTCTGCTCTCACGAGGGAGTCGGGTGAACGGTCGCCAGGTAAAGCTCCAGCTGAAGCAGGAACCCCTTGCACCCGGCAGCCGTCCCATCGTACTCCCTCGGGAGCGCGAGCCGAATCCCTTTGGGGCCGGATGCCGCCGGAGAAGGTGGTGTTGCAGGCTGGAGAGTGGCTGAAGACAGGGTAGGGAGGCCGCTCCTCTCCTATCTCTCCATTCTCCCCATCACTTGATCCATGGCCGTCCCCAGACGGTGTGGAATGACTGTATGCTGGAGAACACGCTCCTCCATGGACGGGGATGGCACGTCCACTCCTGCTGACTCCATGATTTTCGGTGCGGGATTCTGTCAGATTCTCCCTAGGAGAGGTGGGTGTAGAGTCAGGCGCAGGAGAGTAATAATTGCAAGAAGATCGTTTTATTACAAGTCCATCAACAGAACAGGCACAGGACCACAACAGCAGCCACTAAAAAACAGGAGCGCAGTCCAGTCGAACACGGAGGAACACGCTCCTCTGACTAAACTAACGTGCGGGAAAATAGTCCCGTGAAAACACCTGTTTAGCAGAACAAACAAAACGCAACCCAAACCAACGACAGATACACAAACAAAAAAGAAAAGGGATCGGTGGCAGCTAGTAGACCGGCGACGGCGACCGACAAGCGCCGCCCGACAGGGAGAGGAGCCACCTTCGGTGGAAGTCGTGACAGTTTACATGTAAGAGAAGTACTATGTGGTGTCCGTGTGCGCGCTTGTGTGTGTGTGTGTGTGTGTGTGTGTGTGTGTGTGTGTGTGTGTGTGTGTGTGTGTGTGTGTGTGTGTGTGTGTGTGTGTGTGTGTGTGTGTGTGTGTGTGTGTGTGTGTGTGTGTGTGTGTGTGTGTGTGTGTAAAGAGGAGTGAGGAGGAGTGAGGAGCTGCCTGCCACTTATCTGGACCATCATTGGGAACCCTCAGTACACAGCAAACAGGGACGGAGTGGGGTGATGCTAACACACAAATGAAAAATCCCTCCCTCCTTCTCCCCCTCTCCCTTCATACATCCCTCCCTCCCTCTCTCACAACTTACATCCCTCCCTCCCTCCCTCCCTCCCTCCTACTCTCTCTCTCCTCTCTCCTCTCTCCTCCTCTCTATCCTACTCTCTATCCTACTCTCTCCTCAACTCTTTCATAATATCTTCCTCTCCTCTCTCTCCTCCTCTCTCTCCTACTATCTCTATACAGTCACGACTTCCACTTACATGTCTTCCCCCCTCCACTTACAACTCTTCCCCCCTCTCCCCTCGCTCCCCTAGTCTCTCTCTCTCGCCTACTGTCTCTCCTACTCTCTATATTGCTCTCTCTCCTACTCTCTCCCTCTCCTCGTCTCTCTCCTGCTCTCTCTCCTCCTCTCTCTCATCCTCCCTCTCCTACTCTCTCTCCTTCTCTCTCCTCTTCTCTATCTTACTCTCTCCTCCTCTCTATCCTTCTCTCTCCTTCTCTCTCCTGGTCTCTGTCTCCCCTACTGTCTCTCCTACTTTCTTTACTGTTGACCTTCCAACTCTCTCCCTCTCCTGCTCTCTCTACCTCTCTCTACCAATCTCTCTCTCATATTCTCTCCATCTCCTCCTCTCTCTCCTCTCTCTCTTACTATATATTCTCTCTCTCTATCACTTCTCCTGTCCTCTCTCATAGTCTCTCTCTCATTCTCTCTCCTCCTCCTCTCGCTCCTCCTCTCTCTCATCCACTCTCTCCACTAATATATCTTCTCCTCTCTCTCCCTCTCTCTCTCATAGTCTCTCCTCTCTCTCTCTCTCTCTCCCTCTCTCTCTATCTCTCTCTCTCTCCTACTCTCTCTCCTACTGTCTCTCCTACTCTATCTACTGCTCTCTCTCCTCCTAGTTCTCCTAATCTTCATCCTGCTCTCTCTCCTACTTTCTCTCCCTTACTCTCACTCATACTCTCTCTAATAGTACATCTTCTACTCTCCCTATCCTACTCTCTCTCATACTCTCTCACCTACTCTCTCTCTTTCATACTCTTTCTCCTACAATCTCCCTCTCCTACTCATTTCCTGATTTCTCTCCTCCTCTTTCTCCTACGTTCTCTCCCTTACTCTCTCTCCTAACGCTCTCATATTATCTCTCCTAATCTCTCTCACCTACTCTTTCCCTCCTACTCTCTCTCTTTCATACTCTCTCTCCTCCTCTCTCCAGCTCTCTGTCCCTCCTACTATGTCTCTCCTACTCTCTCTATCTTCTAATCTCTCTCTTTCCTACTCTCTCTCCTATTATATCTCCTCTCTCCCTGCTACTTAATATGCTACTCTCTATCCTACTCTCTCTCTGTCTCTCTCTAACCTACTCTCTCTCTCCTCTCTCTCTCTCCTACTCTCTCTCACGCACTCTCTCTCCTCTCTCGCTCTCCTACTCCACCTTCTACTATGTCTCCTACTCTCTCCCTCCCCTCCCCTCCCCTCTCTCCCCCTCTCTCTCTCTCCTCTCTCTCATACTCATTCTCTCTCTCTCTCCTAATCTCTCTCCTCCTCTCTCTCCAACTATCTCTATGCTACTATCTTTTATCCTCTCTCCCCTTCTCTCTCTCCTAGCTTCTCTCCTTTCTCTCATACTCTCTCTCATCCTATCTCTCCTAGTCTCTCTATCTCTCTCCTACTGTCCCTCCTACTCTATATTCTGCTCTCCTTCCTACTCTCTCCCTCTCCTACTCTCTCCAACTTTCTCTCCCTTACTCTCTCTCCTATTATCTCTCATACTCTCTCTCCCTTACTCTCTCTCTTATTATCGTTCATACTCTCTCTCCTCTCTCTCCTCTCTCTCTCCTACTCCTTCTCTGTCTCTTCTACTCTTCACTCTCCTACTCTTCTCTCTCCTACTCTCTCACTCTCTCTCCCTCTCCTACTCTCTCTCTCTCCTGTCTCTCTCTCTTACTCTTTCTCCTACTCTATCCCCCTGCTCTCTCTCCTACTCTCTCACCTACTCGCTCCCTTTCCTACTCTATCTCCTACCCTCTCCCCCCGCTCTCTCTCCTGCTCTCTCTCCTCTTCTTTCTCCTTAAATTCCTCCTGCTCTCTCTCCTAGTCTCTCCCTTTCATACTCTCCTACTCTCTCCCATACTCTCTCCTGCTCACACTCTCTCATGTCTCCCTCTCCTGCTCTTTCTCCTACTCTCTCTCCTACCCTCTCCCCCTGCTCTCTCTCTTTGCTCTGGCTCCTCCTCTTTCTCTTAAAATACCTCCTGTTCTCTCTATCCTACTCTCTCTCCTACTTTCTCTCCCCTACTCTCTCTCCCATTCTCTCTCATACTCTCTCTCCTAATCTTTCTCTCCTACTCTCTCTCCTACTATCTCTCCTCTCTCCCTCCTACTCATTATCCTGCTCTCTATCCTACTATCTCTCTCTCCTATGCTCTCTCTCCTATCTCTCTCATATACTCTCTCTCCTCTCTTGCTCTTCTACTCCCCCTTCTACTATATCTCCTACTCTCTCTCTTCTACTCTCTTTCCTACTTTCTCTCCTCCTCTCTATCCTCCTCTCTCTCCTACTCTCTCTCCCACTCTCGCTCTCCTACTTTCTCTCTCTTCTACTCTCTCTCCTCCTTCTTCTACTGAATCAATGAAATGCTTTGGGTGTGGAAGAGAGGGGTATTTCGTGCGTAATTGTCCAGAGAACGAGCTCAGAGCCCGGTAGCAGCTCTAGCGCTGGTGCAGATAAAGCACCACGGAGAAGGGAAGAACAGGCTGAGGGTTCAGGAGAAGGGAAAAACAGGCTGAGGGTTCAGGAGAAGGGATGAACAGGCTGAGGGTTCAGGAGAAGTGATGAACAGGATGAGGGTTCAGGAGAAGGGATGAACAGGCTGAGGGTTCAGGAGAAGGGATGAACAGGCTGAGGGTTCAGGAGAAGGGATGACCAGGCTGAGGGTTCAGGAGAAGGGATGAACAGGCTGAGGGTTCAGGAGAAGGGAGAAGGTGGGCAGATGTGGTGGGAGAAATAGGAAAGGAGAGCAATGTGGCTACGGGGGATGTTGTGGTATAGCAGGGAAAAGAGGGTGGCCAGTAGGTGAGACTGCGATTGAGGTCGCTGAGGGGGTGCTGGAGAATGAAATGAGAGTTCAAGAGGAGAGTGATGCAATGGAAAATGAAGCAGCTGTTTTCAAAGTACCGAGAAGTAAGAGGAAGTACCGAGGAGTAAGAGGAAGTACCGAGGAGTAAGAGGAAGTACCGAGGAGTAAGAGGAAGTACCGAGGAGTAAGAGGAAGTACCGAGGAGTAAGAGGAAGTACCGAGGAGTAAGAGGAAGTACCAAGGATAAGAGGAAGTACCGTGGATAAGAGGAAGTACCGAGGATAAGAGGAAGTACCGAGGATAAGAGGAAGAATTTAAAGGCTGGTGAGGGTTCTAATTCTAAGAGGAAGGCAGAGATTGATATATCAGTTGAGGATAAACAGGTTGTAGAGATGGAGTTTTATTCTGGGAATAATAGCGAGAGTGAGGCATCTGATGCGTCACAACAAAATAGAGAGAGAAATGGGGTGGAATGGAGGTACAGGATTGAAAAGGTACATCAACTTTTGAATTTGACAGAAGGGAAGAAATATATACATGATTATAAAGATGATTATAACATATTTTTTTTCCTGAAAGTGAATTGTTTATTGAATCAGCCTAGGTTGTTATATCAAAAATAACGGGTGGAGGTTTGACAAGCACAGAAATTGCCTGAGTAAAGAAAGTGGTCACGAGAGTGACAAGTGAGGTACATACTAAAGTACATACTAAAGGAAATGAAAGAGTACGGCGAGATGTTAAAGAAAGGTGGTGTATTTTTATTTATTTCACCTTTATTTAACCAGGTAGGCAAGTTGAGAACAAGTTCTGATTTACAACTGCAACCTGGCCAAGATAAAGCAAAGCAGTTCGACACATACAATAACACAGCGTTACACATGGAGTAAAACAAACATACAGTCAGTAATACAGTAGAAAAATAAGTCTAAATACAATGTGAACAAATGAGGTGAGATAAGGGAGGTAAAGGTAGAAAATGGCCATGGTGGTGAAGTAAATACAATATAGCAAGTAAAACACTGGAATGAATGTATGTGGTCTCGTAGTGGCTCAGTTGGTAGAGCATGGCGCTTGCAACGCCAGGGTTGTGGGTTTAATTCCCACGGGGGAACCAGGGTTCAATTCCCACGGGGGGACCAGGATGAATATGTATGAACTTTCCAATTTGTAAGTTGCTCTGGATAAGAGCGTCTGCTAAATGACTTAAATGTATGAGTTGATGAAGGGGAAGTGACATACATTTTCTTCAAGAAACGCATAGTGATATGGAAAATGAAGTTATGTGGGGGCAGTGATGTGTAGTCATACATTTTTTTTAAAATGGTGGTGTGGCCATCTTGTTCTCAAAAGGTTTTTTGCCTTTGTCATATGAGGTTGAAGAGGTAGTTGAGGGGAGATTATTAAAAGTTAGAGTGAGATAGAAAACCTCACTATGTGTTTAATATTCCCCAGTGGTGGCAGTTGAGGGTATGTTTTTCAGAGACATTATCAAATACCATTGAGAAATGTAGTACTGAGGATTGTTTATTTCTTGCTGGGGATTTTAACTCTACAGTCAGTGATTTAGATAGAAATCACAAAAACATCATATAGCCTCAATGACCTTTTAAAAACGCCTTATTGTAACACATGAACTACGTAATATTTGGCGGAGTCAAAATGGAGGCACGAGACCGTACACATGGGCCAATGTGAGAGAGAACACCATCTCTCTGACCAGGTTAGACAGGTTTTATTGTAACACTGTGTGATGTTTGGAGCCAACATGGAGGTACCCACGGGGGGACCAGGATGAATATGTATGAACTTTCCAATTTGTAAGTCGCTCTGGATAAGAGCGTCTGCTAAATAATGTAAATGTACGAGACAGAACACATGGTCTAATGTGAGAGAGAACACCATCTCTCTGACCAGGTTAGACAGGTTTTATTGTAACACTGTGTGATGTTTGGAGCCAACATGGAGGTACGAGACAGAACACATGGTCTAATGTGAGAGAGAACACCATCTCTCTGGACAGGTTAGATAGATTTAAATGTTTTGAGCATCAATCTCAGGTCTGTAAATCAAGTGTGATAAAACCCCAGTGGGATGTTCTGATCATTGTTTAGTAACAGAGGTGGTGGACATTAACGCTGTAAAACCCAAAAGGGCATACTGGCAATTTAATATATCTGTATTGTGTGATGCTCACTTCAGGAAATGTTTTTTTTCTTTTCTGGGAGAGGTGGAGGTCTGAAAAGGCTCGTTTTGTATCTCTTCAACAGTGGTGGGAAATTAGTTAAAATCCAGATTCAACAATTCTGTAGTCAATACACAATGAATGTCAACAGAGATATCAGCAGATCAATGAATATTCTAGAGTCTGACATAGTGGAACTCCTGACGTTAGTTGAGACACAGGAGATCAAGGCCATACTCAGGCCCTCAAGAGAAAAAAAGCTGCATTGGCAGACCTGTTGGGTATTAGAGCACAGGGGGCATTGGCAGACCTGCTGGGTATCAGAGCACAGGGGACATTGGCAGACCTGCTGGGTATCAGAGCACAGGGGGCATTGGCAGACCTGCTGGGTATTAGAGCACAGGGGACATTGGCAGACCTGCTGGGTATCAGAGCACAGGGGACATTGGCAGACCTGCTGGGTGTCAGAGCACAGGGGACATTGGCAGACCTGCTGGGTATCAGAGCACAGGGGGCATTGGCAGACCTGCTGGGTGTCAGAGCACATGAGGCATTGGTGAGAAGTAAGTTTCAGGGAATCTCGGAAATGGATGCCTCATCCACATTTTTCTTTAGCTTAGGGAAAAAGAATGGACAAAGAATAATTATTCATTGCCTCAAATCAGCTGTTGGACAAGAGCTCACTAGCCCAAGTGAAATTAGATAGAGGACAGTAGAGTTCTATGCTGAGCTCTACAAGTGTGAGTACAAAGAGGATAAAACAGTGACACAGCAGTTCCTAGATGGGCTCCCACAGGTGGCTGCAGAAGCTTAGGTTGAACTAGAGCAACCATTGTCATTGCAGGAGCTATACACTGCATTAAAATGCATGGAAAATGGAAGAGCACCGGGCATTGATGGGCTTCCTGTTGAATTTTAAAATGTTTTTGGGCTATGTTGGGAGAGGATTAGCTAGCAACAGTTAACGATGGTTTGACCGGAGGGTTACTACCGCTAAGCTGCAGAAGGGCTGTCCTCACCTTACTGCCATAAAAGGGTGACCATATGGAGGTGAAGAACTGGAGGCCGGTGGCCTTAATGTGCACTGATTATAAGATCCTGTCAAAGGCTTTGTCCAACAGGCTGAGGGAGGTGATGGGGCAAATCATACACACGGACCAGTCATACTGTGTTCCCGGCAGGCAGATAGGAGATAACATTTCCCTGATTCTGGATGTTGTGGACGTCTCTAGGGCTATTGGGTTGGATGCTGGTCTAATTTCAATTGATCAGGAAAAGGCATTTGACCGAGTTGAACATGAATACCCCTGGCGCACTTTTGAGCTGTTTGGTTTCAGCTTTGGTTTTATTGCCATGATCAGGGTGATATATGGTGACATTGAAAGTGTATTGAAAGTTAACGGTGGCTTGAGTGCTCCTTTTAATGTGTGTAGAGGAATTGGACAGGGGTGTTCATTGTCCGGAATGTTGTATGCCATCGCTATAGAGCCACTACTAAATAGCATTAGAAGTCCCATTGAAAGGGTGTACATTTCAGAGGATAGTCCTCCTATTTGTCTCTCAGTAGATCCTGATGATGTAGTTATTTTGGTGAAAAATCAAGTGGAGGTAGATAGTTTGAGTCTCATAGTTGATAAAAAAAGTTATGCTTTACAAATTGGAAAATGGTCTGGAGGGATTATGGCTTTTCCAGGGGGGCTGGAATGGTGTAAGGGAGTTTTCAAGTATCTTGGAGTGTACCTAGGGGATGAGGGGACTATGGAAAGAAACATTGGAATGGGGCGGTTGAAATGGTGGAAGGGAAGATGAGGAGATGGCGTTGGTTGTTATCTCGTATGTCATATAGGGAGCACACTATTATTGTTAACAATGTGATTGCCTCTGCACTGTGGCATCGGTTGTCATGTTTAGAGACACCATCTGGCCTTCTGGCCAAGATACAGACAATTATCGTAGACTTTTTTGGGGATAAATATCATTGGGTTCCAACAAAGTGTTTTGTATTTGTCAAAAGAGGAGGGGGGGACAAGGTCTTGTACATCTTGCTAGTAGGGCTGCTGCTTTCCAGTTTCAGTTAATACATAGGTTGTTTATGGACCAAAAAATACATGTAGTTTGGAGTGGGGTGGCAGGTCTGGTATTACAGAACTTAGGGGGATTAGTTTTAAAGAAGGCTTTATTTTTGGTTTGATAGTAGACAGATTCCTAGGGATGGAGTTCCTCCGCTTTACAGAGGCCTTCTTAGGGTTTGGAGTATAATGAAGGTGTCCAGACGCAGTAAGGCGGAGTCAGTGCATTGGGATCTGCAGGAACCTCTGGTGAATGGGGCAAGACTGGATTGTATAACTGAAGCTGTTCCACGTTCATCCAAGATGCTGGTGAAGGGCAAAATCATCACCCTAAGGAAGTTAACCTGTCTAGGATGAGGGTGCCGCTAGCGGCACTCCCCCCCCACCCCCACTGAAAAGGCAGAGCCGCGAAATTCAAAAATTTTTTTTTTTTAAATATTTAACTTTCACACATTAAAGTCCAATACAGCTAATGAAAGACACAGATCTTGTGAATCCAGCCAACATGTCCGATTTTTAAAATGTTTTACAGGGAAGACACAATATGTAAAGATGTAAATCTATTACCTAAAAACACATTAGCATAATCCACCATCTTTTATTTGTCCACCAACACCAGTAGCTATCACCAATTCGGCTAAACTAAGATATTTATAGCCCCTAACCAAGAAAAAAACTCATCAGATGACAGTCTGATAACATATTTATGGTATGGGATAGGTTTTGTTAGAAAAATGTGCATATTTCAGGTAGATGGCATAGGTTACAATTGCACCCACCGTCACAAATGGACTAGAATAACTACATAGAGCAACGTGTTTACCTACTTACTAATCATCAAACATTTCGTAAAAATACACAGCATACACTAATCGAAAGACACAGATCCTGTGAATACAGACAATATTTCAGATTTTCTAAGTGTCTTACAGCGAAAACACAATAAATCGTTATATTAGCATAGCACATAGCACATAGCAGCCCAGCATTGATTCTAGCCAAAGAGAGCGATAACGTCAACATCGCCAAAATATATTATTTTTTTCACTAACCTTCTCAGAATTCTTCAGATGACACTCCTGTAACATCACATTACAACATGCATATACAGTTTGTTCGAAAATGTGCATATTTAGCCACCAAAATCATGGTTAGACAATGTGAAATGTAGCCCAGCTGGTGAGAAAATGTCCGTGCGCCATATTAGACAGTGATCTACTCTTATACATAAATACTCATAAATGTGACTAAAAAATATAGGGTGGACAGGGATTGATAGACAATTTAATTCTTAATACAATCGCGGAATTACATTTTTTAAATTATCCTTACTTTTCAATACAGTTTGCGCCAAGCGAAGCTACGTCAAAAAACATGGCGTCCTAAGCCACTAACATTTTTCGACAGAAACACGATTTATCATAATAAAAATGTCCTACTTTGAGCTGTTTTTCCATCAGTACCTTGGGCAAAGGATCCTTTCTTGGGTCTAATCGTCTTTTGGTGGAAAGCTGTCCTCTTGCCATGTGGAAATGCCAACTGCGTTCAGCATGAACTGGAAGCGTGCCCAGCAATTCACAGCGTTTCAGAAATAAATGTCCCAAAATCGCACTAAACGGATATAAATTGCTATAAAACGCTTTAAATTAACTACCTTATGATGTTTTTAACTCCTATAACGAGTCTTAACATGACCGGAGAAAGATTACTCTCAACACTAATGCTTGGAACAGGTGCGGGTCGGTGTCCTCCACGCGCATAACGCAGCTCCAAAAGACTTACTAGCTACAGGGTTTTTTAATTTATAGTGCCTGTGAACGCGCAATCGACCCCATTCAAATCGTCATCACGTAAAGGCATCCAGGGGAAGACGTAAGCAGTGTCCGTATACTCATAGCAATAACTGTGGCCTTTTAACTGACTCCAGATCAGGGGCCAACATTTCTGAAATCTGACTCCAAGTCAGGGAAATTGCTGTAGAATGGGTTCTGTTCCACTTAGAGACAAAATTTCAACTCCTATAGAAACTATAGACTGTTTTCTATCCAATAATAATAATAATATGCATATTGTACGATCAAGAATTTTGTGGGAAGCCGTTTCAAAAATTACACGATTAGCATAAATAGTGACAACAGCGCCCCCAGCCTCAACAGGTTTAATGGACATGGCTGGGCCAACATTAATGAATGGAGGACGGGTGGCTGAACATTTGGGGGTGAGGTCAGAAAGGATTGTCGGACAATTACTGGGAAGTTGCAGGAAGGCTCTGTCAGCAGAAGAGTGGATTATGTTCAAGAGTTCAAGAGTTCAAGAGCAAAAAGGCACAAGATGAGAACGTCCCATTTCCTAGACTAAGGATTCCACCCAATATCCCAGAGTCAGACAGAAATGCTTTTTTAGTGGATTTGAGAGGGCTGGAAGAGACGGGTTTGGTGAATGGGAAAGTCTTATATAGGGGGTGTGTCAAGGTTTTGAATAAAGATAAATTGAAGAATGTAAAAGACACTCATTGGAGGGTAAAACTGGGCATTGGTGACAAGGTAAAGCCAGCATGGAGAGCACTGTACAAGCCACCGTTACAAAAGGGTACTGGTGACATGCAATGGAGGGTTTTGCATGGCATCATTGCAGTTAATGCTTTTGTATATGCTATTAACTCAGATGTTGGAGACATCTTTTGGTAATATAAGAGAAACTATTTTTCACTGTTTTATGGAGTGTGAGAGGATGAAGCATCTCTTTGAAATACTGTAGTGTTTGTTTACAGCTGTAGGGGAGATTTTCAATGACACTGTTTTTATTTTGGCATTTCAATATAGTAAGCAACAGAAACTGTAACATTTTATTTTGGGTCAACTAAAATATCACATTTTCTGAGTAGGAAAAATAAGATATATGAAGGACATAGTAAGGATTTAAGATGTGTTTTTAAAGGATTAGTAAAAGGGAGGATAAAAATAGATTTTCAGTTCTGCTCGGCTGTAAAATATCTCCCATTGTTTGAGGAGATGTAGACTTATGAAGGAGTGGTTTGTTTTGTGGAGGAGGGGAAACTATTTTTTGTTGATGTAATAAGTAGAATGTAAATTATTTTTTATTTAATGTACTGTATTAGCTTTTTAAATGTTTATTTAAGAAGGACACATTTGTTTTGTAATTTCTGAAAAGGCAGTGTGCCAATATTTGTGTTAATACTTAGTTTAAAATAAATATTTTATAAAAACTCAAACTCTCTCCAACTCTATCCGTCCTGCACTCTCCTACTCTCTTTCCTTATCTCTCTCTTCTGCCCTCTCTCCAACTCTCTCCATCTCCTCCTCTTCCTCCTACTCTCCCTCCTGCTCTCTCTCTTACTCTCTCACCTTTACTCTCTCTCCTATTCCCTCTCTTACTCTCTCTCCTACCCTTCTCCCTCTCCTACTCCCTCTCATCTCTCCCTACTCCCTCTCCTACACTCTCTCCTACTCTCTCCCTCTCCTACTCTCGCTCTCTCCTACTCTCTCTCCTGCTCCCTCTCCTTCTCTCTCCTTCTCTCTTCTTCTCTCTCCTTCTCTCTCCCTCTCCTACCCCCTCTCTCTCTCCTACTGCCTCTCTTACTCTCTCCCATACATTCTCTCCTACTCTCTCCTTCTGTTCTCTCTCTCTCCTCTCTCCATCTCCTACTCTATCCCTCCTGCTCTCTCTCATATCTCCCTCACTATATTTAAGCATCAGCTGTCAGAGCAGCTCACAGATCATTGCACCTGTACATAGCTCATCTGTAAATATCCCATCCATCCCATCCACTATCCCATCCACTACCTCATCCCCATACTGTTATTAATTTTTTTGCTCCTTTGCACCCCAGTATCTCTACAAATTCATCTTCTGCACATCTATCACTCCAATGTTTAATTGCTAAATTGTAATTACTTCGCCACTACGGCTTATTTATTTCCTTACCTCCCTAATCTTACAACATTTGCACACACTGTATATATATATATATTTTCTATTGTGTTATTGACAAATTGTGTTGTTTGTGTCGCACTGCTTTGCTTTATCTTGGCCAGGTTGCAGTTGTTAATGAGAACTTGTTCTCAACTGGCCTAACTGGTTAAATAAAGGTGAAATAAATAAAGACAAATGAAAATACTAATCTCTCCTACTCTCTCTCTCCTACTCCCTCTCCTACTCTCTCTCCTCTCTCCCTCCTATTCTCTCTCCTACTCTTGCTCTCTCGCCTACTCTTTCCATATACTGCTCTCTCATCCTCTCCCTCATACTATCTCTCCTACTCTCTCTCTCTCCTCATCTCTCTCCTACTCCCTCTCCTACTCTCTCTCTCTCTCCTCTCTCCCTCTCCTACTCTCTCTCCTACGCTCTCCCTCGCCTACTATCTCTCGCTCATACTCTCTATCCTACTCTCTCTCCCTTACTCTTTCTCCTATTCTCTCTCATACTCTCTCTCTCTTCTACTCTCCATCCTACTCTCTCGCTCCTACTCTCTCGCCTACTCTCTCCCTATACTGCTCTCTCCTCCTCTCTCTCTCTCATACTATCTCTCCTACTCTCTCTCTTCCTCTCCCTCTCCTACTCTCTCCCTCTCCTACTCTCTCCCTCTCTTACTCTCTCCCTCACCTACTCTCTCTCGCTCCTACTCTCTATCCTACTCTCAATCCTACTCTCTCTCCTATCCTCTCTCATACTCTGCCTCCTACGCCCTCTCCTCTCTCTCCCCTACTCCCTCTCTTACTCTCTCTCCTACTATCTCCCTCGCCTACTCTCTATCCCTCCTACTCTCTAGCCTACTCTCTCCCTTACTCTCTCCTCCTCTCTCTTTCCTACTCCCTCTCCTACTCTCTCCCTCTCCTACTCTCTCTCCTACTCTCTTCCTCTCTTATTCTCTCTCATACTCTCTCCCTCGCCCTTCTCTATCGCTCCTACTCTCTATCCTACTCTCTCTCCCTTACTCTATCTCCTATTCTCTCTCATACTCTGTCTCCTACTCCCTCTCCTCTCTCTCCCCTACTCCCTCTCTTACTCTCTCTCATACTATCTCCCTCGCCTACTCTCTATCGCTCCTACTCTCTAGCCTACTCTCTCTCCCTTACTCTCTGCTCTCTCTTTCCTACTCTCTCTCCTACTCTCTCCCTCTCCTACTCTCCCTCCTACTCTCTCCCTCTCCTACTCTCCCTCCTACTCTTTCCCTCTCCTACTGTCTCTCCAAATCTCTCTCTTACTCTCTCCTACTCTCTCTCTCTCTACTCGCTCTACTCTCTCTCCCCTACTCCCTCTCCTGCTCGCTTTTCTACTCTCTCCGTCTCTACTGTCTCTCCTACTTTCTCTCCAAATCTCTCTCCTACTGTCTCTCCTACTCTCTTCCTATCCTACTCTCTTCCTATCCTACTCTCTCTCCTAATCACTCTTACTCTCTCCTACTCTATCTCTCTCTACTCTCTCGTCTACTCTCTCTCCTAATCACTCTTACTCTCTCATACTCTCTCTCTCTACTCTCTCTTCTACTCTCTCTCTCACTCTCTCTTCCAGTCTCTCATCCCCCGTTCTCTCTCCTACTCTAAGTATAGCATGACATCCTTTCAGGGAGTGTGGGCAGGAAAACGCCGACAGGAAACTGGCATTGTGCACAGCATGAGGGGGCACACACAGACTTAAGTGTGCAGACGCGCTTGCATGAGCATGTACACACACACATCCTGCTCCGGCATATACCCTGCCCAGTTACTGCCATCACAGCGTGCTCCACTGGAACATCACATAACATTAAGGCGTTTGGCGCTAGCTTACTGAACTGAACAAAATACCTCCCAGTGAATACGAAGTTTAGACATTTTCACTGTCATTGTTATATACCTCCCTCCATTATCCCCCCTTCTAATCTGTTCTGTCATTGTTATATACCTTCCTCCATTTGTTCCCCTTCTAATCTGTTCTGTCATTGTTATATACCTTCCTCCATTTGTTCCCCTTCTAATCTGTTCTGTCATTGTTATATACCTTCCTCCATTTGTTCCCCTTCTAATCTGTTCTGTCATTGTTATATACCTTCCTCCATTTGTTCCCCTTCTAATCTGTTCTGTCATTGTTATATACCTCCCTCCATTCTCCCCCCGTCTAATCTGTTCTGTCATTGTTATATACCTCCCTCCATTTGTCCCCCTTCTAATCTGTTCTCCCCTCTTTTCTTTCTCTTTCTCAATTAAATTCAACTCAATTTAAGGGATCCACTTCACTTGCCTAAGCAAGTGGAATAAATTATAAATAAATGTGAAATAAACATTACAAGACTATTCAAATGTCGTATTATGTTTATATACAGTGTTGTAGCGATGTGCAAATTGTACAAGTACCAAAGGGAAAATAAATAAACATAAATATGGGTTGTATTTACAATGGTGTTCGTTCTTCACTGGTTTCCCTTTTCTTGTGGCAGCAGGCCATACATATTGCTGCTGTGGTGGCACACTGTGGTATTTCACCCAGTAGATATGGGAGTTTATCAAAATTCGATTTGTTTTGGAATTCTTTGTGGATCTGTCTAATCTGAGGTAAATATGTGTCTCTAATATGGTCATACATTTGGCAGGTTAGGAAGTGCAGCTCAGTTTCCACCTCATTCTGTGGGCAGTGTGCCTGTCTTCAAAGATTTCTTTAATTTTGTCAGTCACAGTGGTCAGATATTCTGTATACTGTCTGTTTAGGGCCAAATAGCATTCTAGTCTGCTCCGTTTTTTTGTTAATTTTTTCCAATGTGTCAAGTAATTATTTTTCTGTTTTCTCGTGATTTGGTAGGGTCTAATTGTGTTGCTGTCCTGGTGCTCTGTGGGGTCTGTTTGTCTTTGTGAACAGAGCCCCAGGGACTCTTCTCCAGGTTCATCTCTCTGTAGTTGATGGCTTTGTTATGGAAGGTTTAGGAATCACTTCCTTTTAGGTGTTTGTAGAATTTAACAGCTCTTTTCTGGATTTTGATAATTATAGGTTATCAGCCTAATTCTGCTCTGAATGTATTATTTGGTGTTTTACATTGTACACAGAGGATATTTTGGCAGAATTCTTCAAGCAGAGTCCCGTTTTGTGAATTATTGTTTGGTGAGTGGACCCCAGACCTCACAACCATAAAGTGCCTCACCTTGTCTTTTTACAGTGTCAGTACTATCTTTATTTTCCATCTGTCCTCCTCCTCCTCATCCTTCTCCTCATCCTCTTCACACCTTCCCACTATTCTTTATTTCTTCCCCTCCCTTTCTCTACCTCTCATTCTGCTCCTCCTTCTACTTCTTCAGGCAGGACGTGTGAGCTCTATTCAGTAGTGATAACAAGTGGCACCTGAAATAACACCTCATTACTAGCTAATTACAGGTTAGGGCTGTTGGGGATGTTCAAAGGCCTTGTGTGCACCCTGTGGTCTCTACACTGTACACCCTTTGACCCTCTACCTCCTCTCTTTTAACCATCAGACCCCCTGCTGTTTCTAGCAGCTCTGCTAAAACATCCGTCTAATCCAGCTTGACACGAGCCACGCACAGGAGACCCCTACTCTCGTACTGAGAACAAAACTAGGATTTATTTGTATGCAGTTAGTGTTTTACGGAATAGGATTATGGTCTCCCCGAACTCTCATCGTATACCAAGACATTAGGCTATGTGGCCTTCCGTATTTCTATTCCGTAAAGCATGTTTTCTCAGTAGTGCGTTGAGCTGATATCCCTATGGAACATTGTCACACACAAACACACACACACATAGAGCACATGAACTAAACAATAAACTAAAGAGCATTGTCCTTGTATGGAAGCCATATAGCCTAATGCTCACTGGCATTAATCAATCTTATTCTACTGTTGCAACATGTCATACTCTTTTGTTCCAGACAGCATCAGATACATGGACAACACATAGTGACACAGAAGGACACTGTTTCAGTCGCTCAAATGATTTCTCCACTGTGTTCAGCCTCTTGCGAATTTACAGAAAATAAAGAAAACACAGATAGATTAAAAAAAAAGTTTTTTTTTGTATTTTTTTGGTTGTAAAATATATGAGGAAGCCTGGTTCCCTTGGTATCCATGAATATACGCCACTGATGCAACAACAGCCCAAGTGCTGAGAAAGAAGGTGTTGGCGAGGAATGTCCAGAATATTGTCTCATTCATTACGCCGGTGAAGACAGTTGTGTCTGGATCCACGTTGGATCTAATATCCCTAACCAATTTGATCATCTGTTGTTGTCTGCTTGATTTACAGCAGGGTCTCATTAGATTCAACCAGGGGTGCAACTTTGGTTTTAGAAGTGGGAGAGACATAAAACAACAATTAAATGTTAAATATCCAATCAGATAAACAGTCCAAACAGCCTACCGCATGGTCCTAAAGCACACCCTAGCCTTGTTTTGTATCACATTCCAATGATAAAACTGGGGGGTATAGAAATGCAATTTCAGCATGTTGGGGGGGACATGAAAGTTGCGCCCCTGGATTTAACAGAGAAAGCATCAAGGTAATGAATTCATGTCTTCATATGATTTTGTGCCTCGATTGTCGACTGTGCGCAATTGTGTAGGATAGACTATTGCGCAACACCTAAAGCTCTTCTTATGAATTATTCTGGATATAATGACAACAAATGACATAGTGTGAATAAGTCCACTAGGCTATGACCTGGTAATGACATAACATGACAAATACATTTTGCTTTCCATATCACACCTGTAATTTAAGTAATTCAGACATAAACGTCTACCTTGTTTGATGATATTTCCATTGCATGTCATGTTGTACTCTGACTGGTGACATTAAGTATGATGACATTTCTCTGTAATGGGGATGACATAGGACTGCCTTATCATGATGTGGTTACATGTATAATGTATAAGGGTCTTTCTATAAATAAATCGGGCCAATGTGTGACATTGGGATCAACATTTAAGAATGGTTTGAAACAAAAATTAAAAGGATTATTATGCAGTTCCACATGTGCACTTAGAGGAATACAAGTTAATATATGCAAATTGTCCCATTACTACACCTTTACAACAAAATAGGCCTAGGACTATACATCCTTCAAACAGGGTTCATGCAGACATTGGCAAGTCAAATTCAAGGACTTTCAGGGACTTTTTTAAGCATTTCATTGTGATGTTCAAGGACCACAATGTTATACAATTGTATAAGTTATATCATTGTACATGTAGGGTATAATATAGAACCCCTATCCACCCCAAAAAACATGCAAAAAGTGTCAAAGAATATATAAAAATGGCTATTACCACTTTAAGAATGTATTCATTTTTTTAAGGCCTTGATATTAAAATTATTATTACATTCTAAAATATTTGAGAATAATGTTGACATTGCCTGACTAAATATATTGGATGAATTTTTCGCAGGCACACATAATTAAGCCATGAATAGCAGTAGCATTAATCTCACCATCACTGTTTTTAATTTGAGAAAGTTGCCAAATACCAGGTTCCTTTTTAATGGAAGGATTTGTATGGAAAGCCAAGTTGAAGCCAACTTTAGATTGTTGTTCTCATAATAACCACATGTGGTTTTACCGCAACAAAGTAGTGCAACAGAAGTGGCTAAAAACAAAATAGTGGCCACATCTCAACAACATCAAAAATGGATAAACTTATAAGGGAGCAGGATATTATAAATTTGACTTTTCAAGCACCAAATTGAGGAAATGTCTGATTTTCAAGAAAGGCCTGTTCAAGTATTGGAAATTCTTATCTCCAAATTCAAGTTCAAGTAGGCTACTTCAAGCCCCTTGTATTGTTTAACAACTTCAAATGCCCTTTGTTGGTGTGTGCCTGCCTGCCTGCCTGCCTGCCTGCCTGCCTACCTACCTACCTACCTACCTACCTACCTACCTACCTACCTACCTACCTACCTACCTACCTACCTACCTACCTGTCAGCCAACGGTGGCATGCGGAAGTATTCACCCCCCTTGGCATTTTTCCTATTTTGTTGCCTTACAACCTGGAACTAAAATAGTTTTTTTGGGGTGTTTGTATCATTTGATTTACACAACATGCCAAACACTTTGAAGATGCAAAATATTTCTTATTGTGAAACAAACAAGAAATAAGACAAAAAAAGCTTGAGCGTACACCCCCTTAAAGTCAACACTTTGTAGAGCCACCTTTTGCAGCAATTACAGCTGCATGTCTCTTGGGATATGTCTCTGTAAGCTTGGCACATCTAGCCACTGGGACAGATTCTCAATTGGATTGAGGTCTGGGCTTTGACTAGGCCATTCCAAGACATTTAAATGTTTCTCCTTAACCTTTCTAGCGCAGGCGTTCCGCTAGCGGAACCCCTCGACAACATTCCGCTGCAAGGCAGCGCAGGAAATTCAGAAATATATTTTAGAAATATTTAATATTCACACAATAACAAGTGCAATACAGCAAATGAAAGATAAACTTCTTCTTAATCTACCCAACATGTACGATTTCAAAAAGGCTTTACAGTGAAAGCACAACATATGATTATGTTAGGTCAGAGCCAAGTAAAAAAACACAGCCATTTTTCCAGCCAAAGATAGGAGTCACAAAAAGCAGAAATATAGATCAAATTAATCACTAACCTTTGATGATCTTCATCAGATGACACTCATAGGACATCATGTTACACAATACATGTATGTTTTGTTTGATAATGTGCATATTTAAATCCAAAAAACTCAGTTTACATTGGCGCGTTACGTGCAGTAATGTTTTGCTTCCAAAATATCCTGTCACGGATGAATAGGAGTGGAAGGTAGGAGTCAGGTGCAGAGAGCAGAGGGTTCAAGAAAAATAGGCACTTTTATTCCCGGCACAAACGGCCATGCCCAAACACAGGGCGGAAAACACTGACCAACCCAAAACACAGGGTAAAAACGGTCCGGAGCACAAAACCACAGCCAACACTAAACGTGAACACAAAATAATCCCGCACAAACTAGAGCGGGCCTAGCAAGCTTAACTTCTTGCGAATATAGGGGGTGCTGTTTCGCATTAGCATAATTTGCTCTAGAGATTAAACTGCCTAGTACTCAATTGTTGCTCGTACAAATGCATATTATTATTATTATTGGATAGAAAACACTCTCTAGTTTCTATAGCCGTTGGAATTATGTCTCTGAGTGAAACAGAACTCCTTCTACAGCACTTTTCATGACAGGGAGTCAGATTTCAGACATCTTGGCCCCTGATCTGGGGTCGGTTTAAAGGTCCATGTAAATGCTATGGAGAAACAGACACTGCTTACGTCTTCCCCTGGTTGTCAGTACGTGGTGACGCTTTGAATGGAGTCGATTGCGCAATCAGGGCCTGTATAAAACAGCAAATACCGGAAGTAGCTTCCTTTTGCTGCCTGCGCCTGACGCACGAAGGACGTCGGACTCGCCTCCTTCCAAGCTGTTGTTTAGCCAGTAATATTTCTCCGGTCGTGTTTTTACTCGTTATAGGTGTTAAAAACATCATAAGGTAGTTAATTTAAACCGTTTTATAGCAATTTATATCCGTTTAGTGTGATTTTGAGGCATTTCTTTCTGAGACACTTTTAACCGCTAGGCACGTTTCCAGTTCATGCCGAACGTTAGTGGGCATTTCCACATGGCAAGAGGACATCTTTCGACCAAAAGACGATTAGACCCAAGAAAGGAATCATTGCCCAAGATTCTGATGGAAGAACAGCTCATAGTAAGAACAATTTATGATGATAAATCGTGTTTCTGTCGAAAAATGTTAAACGCTTATGCCGCCATTTTGTTAGGTGTAGCTTCGCTTGGCGCAACCTGTATTGAAAAGTAAGGATAATTTTTAAAATGTAATTCAGCGATTGTATTAAGAATTAAATTGTCTATCAATCGCTGTCCACCCTGTATTTTTTAGTCAAGTTTATGAGTATTTATGTATAAGACTAGATCACTGTCTAATATGGCGCACGACATTTTCTGACCAGCTGGGCTACTTTTCTCATTGTCTAACCATGATTTTGGTGGCTAAATATGCACATTTTCGAACAAACTCTATATGTATGTTGTAATATGATGTTACAGGAGTGTCATCTGAAGAATTCTGAGAAGGTTAGTGAAAAAATTAATACATTTTGGTGGTGATAATGCTGTCGCTCTTTTTGCCGTGAATCAATGCTGGGGTAATGTTTGCATATGTGCTATGGTAATATAACGATTTATTGTGTTTTCGCTGTAAGACACTTAGAAAATCTGAAATATTGTCTGGATTCACAGGATCTGTGTCTTTCAATTAGTGTACGCTGTGTATTTTTACGAAATGTTTTATGATTAGTAATTAGGTAATACACGTTGCTCTGTATTTTTTCTAGTCGAGTTGTGATGGTTAGTGCAATTGTAAACTATGATTTATACCTGAAATATGCACATTTTTCTAACAAAACCTATCCTATAGCATATATATGTTATCAGACTGTCATCTGATGAGGTTTTTTTGTCACGTTCCTGACCTGTTTTCTGTTAATTTGTGTATGTGTTAGCTGGTCAGGACGTGAGTTTGGGTGGGCAGTCTATGTTTTCTGTTTCTATGTTGGTTTAAGGGTGACCTGATATGGCTCTCAATTAGAGGCAGGTGGTTTTCATTTCCTCTGATTGAGAGCCATATTAACTTCTACTGCCTCAGAAACCCGGATCCGGGAGCACCCCCCACCCCCCACACACTGTTTAGCATAGCTAGCATAGCTTCACAAGTAGATAGTAGCATCTAAATATCATTAAATCACAAGTCCAAGACACCAGATGAAAGATACAGATCTTGTGAATAAAGCCACCATTTCCGATTTTTAAAATGTTTTACAGGGAAGACACAATATGTAAAGATGTACATCTATTACCTAAAAACACATTAGCATAATCCACCATCTTTTATTTGTCCACCAACACCAGTAGCCATCACCAATTCGGCTAAACTAAGATATTTATAGCCCCTAACCAACAAAAAAACTCATTAGATGACAGTCTGATAACATATTTATGGTATGGGATAGGTTTTGTTAGAAAAAAGTGCATATTTCAGGTAGCTGCCATAGGTTACAATTGCACCCACCGTCACAAATGGACTAGAATAATTACAATGAGCAACGTGTTTACCTAACTACTAATCATCAAACATTTCGTAAAAATACACAGCATACACGAATCGAAAGACACAGATCCTGTGAATACAGACAATATTTCAGATTTTCTAAGTGTCTTACAGCGAAAACACAATAAATCGTTATATTAGCGTAGCACATAGCACATAGCAGCCCAGCATTGATTCTAGCCAAAGTGAGCGATAAAAGTCAACATCGCCAAAAGATATTAATTTTTTCACTAACCTTCTCAGAATTCTTCCGATGACACTCCTGTAACATCATTTTACAATATACATATACAGTTTGTTCGAAAAGGTGCATATTTAGCCATACAAAACCGTGGTTACACAATGAAAATAGTAGCAAAACAAGCCTGAAAATGTCGGTCGCCATCTTTCAGAGTGATCTGGTTTAATTAATAGCTAATCATATACTTGACTAAAAAATACAGGGTTTACAGGAATCGAAAGACAAATTAGTTCTTAATGCAACCGCTGATTTACATTTTTAAAATTATCCTTACTTTTCAATACAGGGTTCGCCAAGTGAAGCTATACCAAACAAAATGGCGAAATGTGCGTTTAAAATATTTCGACAGAAACACGATTTATCATATTAAATATTGCTTACTTTGAGGTGTTCTTCCATCAGATTCTTGGGCAATGTATCCTTTCTATGTTATAAACGTCTTTTGGTCGATAGATGTCCTCTGTCCTTCGAAATGTCCACCACCAACGACCGACACCCCAAAACGTGTCCAAAGTTTCAGAGTGCACAACAAATAAATTCCTCTAAAATCGCACTAAACGGATATAAATTGCTATAAAACGGTTCAAATTAACTACATTTTGATGTTTTTAACACCTAAAACGAGTGAAAACATGACCGGAGAAATATTGCTGGTTAGAAAACGATTTGGAACGAGGCAGGTCCGATGCCCTTCACGCTTCAGGCGCACGACGAGAAAGGGCGGTCTCTATACATTTTGGTCTTTTATACTGGCTGTGAATATCCCATCGATTCCATTGAAAGCGTGATGACGTACAGACACCCAGAGGAAGACGTAGGCAGTGTCGGTTTCTTCATAGCATTCACTGTCGCCTTAAAAACAGACCCCAGATCAGAGGTAAAAAAAATTGAAATCTGAACCCTGTCATGAAAAGTGCTGTAGAAATTGTTCTGTACAACTCAGAGACAAAATTTCAACTTCTATAGAAACTAGAAGGTGTTTTCTATCCAATAATAACAATAATATGCATATTGTACGATCAAGAATTTAGCACGAGGCAGTTTAATTTGGAGACACAAATATGCTAATGCGGAACAGCACCCCCTATAGTTCCAAGAGGTTAAGGTAGGTGTTTTCACACTGTTTGTTTGTGGGTGGTTGTCTCCTATGTCTGTATGTATGTTCGTGCCACACGGGACTGTAGCGTTTGTTTGTAGTCGTGTACCTGTTCGTGCGTTCTTCAAGTTATATGTAAGTTCGTGTCCAGGTCTGTTTTCATCGTTTATTTGTTTTGTAGTTTATTCAAGTATAGTTCGTTTTCTGTCTACGTCGTGTTTGTTGTTTTGTCGTGTCTTCAATAAATCATGTCATCATACCTCGCTGCACATTGGTCTTCAGATCCCTCTCTCCTCTCCTCGTCTGAGGAGGAGGAGGATTTAGAGTATCGTTACAGAACCACCCACCAAATTACCAGAACCAAGCAGCGGGGAAGAGGACAGCAACCGCAGAAATCCCAGGACTTGTGGACTTGGGAGGAAGAGTTGAACGGAGAAGGACCCTGGGCACAGGCTGGGGAGTATCGCCGCCCCAAAGCTGAGCTGGAGGAAGCGAAAGCTGAGCGGCGGCGATATGAGGAGGCAGCACGGCAGCGGGACAGGTACGAGAGGCAACCCCAGAATTTTTTTGGGGGGGGGCTAGAGAGGAGTGTGGCTAAGCCAGGTAGCAGACCTGAGCGCACTCCTCGGGCTTATTATAAGCAACGCGTCACTGGTCAGGCACCGTGTTATGCGGTTAAGCGCACGGTGTCGCCAGTGCGTGCCCATAGCCTGGTGCGCTATAGGGCAGCCCCCCGAAAGTGTCAAGTGAGTGTGGGCATCCAGCCGGGGCGTATTGTGCCTGCTCAGCGCGTCTGGTCTCCGGTACGCAGTTTCGGTCCAGGGTATCCTGCGCCGGCTCTGCGTGCTGTGTCTCCGGGGCGCTGGGAGGGTGCAGTGCGTCCTATGCCTACGCTCCGCTCGTACCGGGCAAATGTGGGAGTGGAGCCTAAGGGAGAGGTGCGCGTAGTAGGCACTAGATCTCCAGTGCTCATCCACAGCCCGGTTCAACCTGTGCCTGCACTCTGGAGGGTACGGGCTGGAGTAGTATGCCAGCCTGGGGGAGTGGTGCCAAGGCTGCGCACCAGAGCTCCAGTGCTCCCCCACAGCCCGGTCCTTCAGGTGCCTTTTAACATCAAGCCTCCTGTAGGTCTCTCCAGCCTGGTGGGTCCTGTGGCAGCCCCACGCACCAGGCTGTCTCTCCGTCTCCTCCCTACAGGTGTGCCCGTCTGCCCAGCGGTGCCTGAACTGTCCGTCTGCCCAGCGGCGCCTGAACTGCCCGTCTGCCATGAGCCTGCAAAGCTGCCCGTCTGCCATGAGCCTGCAAAACTGCCCGTCTACCATGAGCCTGCAAAGCCGCCCGTCTGCCAAGAGCCTACAGAGCCGACCGCCAGACAGGAGCCGCTAGAGCCTTCCGCCAGACCGGATCAGCCAGAGCCTTCCGCCAGACCGGATCAGCCAGAGCCTTCCGCCAGACCGGATCAGCCAGAGCCTTCCGCCAGACCGGATCTGCCAGAGCCTTCCGCCAGACCGGATCAGCCTTCAGAGCCGTCCAGCCAGGACCAGCCTTCAGAGCCGTCCAGCCAGGACCAGCCTTCAGAGCCGTCCAGCCAGGACCAGCCTTCAGAGCCGTCAGCGAGCCATGATCAGCCAGAGCCGTCAGCGAGCCATGACCAGCCAGAGCCGTCATCCAGCCAGGATCCGCCAGAGCCAGCCAGCCAGGATCCGCCAGCCAGTCCGGTGTTGTCCCTCAGTCCGGAGCTGCCGTCCCTCAGTCCGGGGCGGCCCCTAAATCTAGCGGGACCCATGTCTAGGGTTCCCAGTCCAAGGTCGGTGGCGAGGGTCGCCACCTTGAGGAAGACACAGAAGCGGGGATATATTATGGTGGGATTGGGACAGCGTCCGGAGCCGGAGCCACCACCGTGGTCAGATGCCCACCCAGACCCTCCCCTAGACTTTTGGTGGTGCGTTCGGAGTACGCACCTTGAGGGGGGGGTTATGTCACGTTCCTGACCTGTTTTCTGTTAATTTGTGTATGTGTTAGCTGGTCAGGACGTGAGTTTGGGTGGGCAGTCTATGTTTTCTGTTTCTATGTTGGTTTAAGAGTGACCTGATATGGCTCTCAATTAGTGGCAGGTGGTTTTCATTTCCTCTGATTGAGAGCCATATTAAGGTAGATGTTTTCACACTGTTTTTTTGTGGGTGGTTGTCTCCTGTGTCTGTATGTATGTTCGTGCCACACGGGACTGTAGCGTTTGTTTGTAGTCGTGTACCTGTTCGTGCGTTCTTCAAGTTATATGTAAGTTCGTGTCCAGGTCTGTTTTCATCGTTTATTTGTTTTGTAGTTTATTCAAGTATAGTTCGTTTTCTGTCTACGTCGTGTTTGTTGTTTTGTCGTGTCTTCAATAAATCATGTCATCATACCTCGCTGCACATTGGTCTTCAGATCCCTCTCTCCTCTCCTCGTCTGAGGAGGAGGAGGATTTAGAGTATCGTTACATTTTTCTTGGTTAGTGGCTATCAATATCTTTATTTGGCCGAATTGGTGATAGCTACTGGTGTTGAGAAAAAATGGTGGACAAAGAAAAATGGTGTCTTTTGCTAACGTGGTTAGCTAATAGAGTTACATATTTTGTCTTCCCTGTAAAACATTTTAAAAATCTGAAATGGTGGCTTTATTCACAAGATCTGTATTTTTCATTAGGTGTCTTGGACTTGTGATTTAATGATATTTAGATGCTACTATTTAATTGTGACGCTATGCTAGCGATGCTACTCAGTGTGGGGGGGGGTGGGGGGTGCTCCCGGACCCGGGGTAGAGAGGCGTGAAAGGTTAAATAGGCTAGAAAATCAAGAAAAAACACAAATAGGAACAGGTGCAACTAATAAAACTAAACTAACAGAAAAGGAAAAAGGGATCGGTGGCGGCTAGTAGGCCGGTGACGACGACCGCCGAGCACCGCCCGAACAGGCAGGGGAGCCAACTTCGGCGGGAGTCGTGACACATCTGGTGATTTTGCAGATAGCCACATCAAATCCCAGAAATACTCATAATAAACATTGATAAAAGATACAAGTGTTTTTCACATAATTAACCTGTCTAGGATCAGCGTGGCGCTAGCGGCACACCCCCCCCCCCCCACTGAAAAACCAGTGCCGCGAAATTCAAAAAAAATATTTTTTTTAAATATTTAACTTTCACACATTAAAGTCCAATACAGCTAATGAAAGACACAGATCTTGTGAATCCAGTCAACATTTCCGATTTTTAAAATGTTTTACAGGGAAGACACAATATGTAAAGATGTACATCTATTACCTAAAAACACATTAGCATAATCCACCATCTTTTATTTGTCCACCAACACCAGTAGCCATCACCAATTCGGCTAAACTAAGATATTTATAGCCCCTAACCAACAAAAAAACTCATTAGATGACAGTCTGATAACATATTTATGGTATGGGATAGGTTTTGTTAGAAAAAAGTGCATATTTCAGGTAGATGGCATAGTTTACAATTGCACCCACCATCACAAATGGACTAGAATAATTACAATGAGCAACGTGTTTACCTAACTACTAATCATCAAACATTTCGTAAAAATACACAGCATACACGAATCGAAAGACACAGATCCTGTGAATACAGACAATATTTCAGATTTTCTAAGTGTCTTACAGCGAAAACACAATAAATCGTTATATTAGCTTAGCACATAGCAATTAGCAGCCCAGCATTGATTCTAGCCAAAGTGAGCGATAAAAGTCAACATCGCCAAAAGATATTAATTTTTTCACTAACCTTCTCAGAATTCTTCCGATGACACTCCTGTAACATCACATTACAACATGCATATACAGTTTGATCGAAAATGTTTATATTTAGCCACCAAAATCATGGTTAGACAATGTGAAATGTAGACAAGCTGGTAAAGAAAAAGTCCTTGCGCCACTTAGACAGTGATCTACTCTTATACATAAATACTCATAAACGTGACTAAAAAATATAGGGTGGACAGGGATTGATAGACAATTTAATTCTTAATACAATTGCGTTATTACATTTTTTAATTTATCCTTACTTTTCAATACAGTTTGCGCCAAGCGAAGCTACGTCAAAAAACATGGCGTCCTAAGCCACTAAAATGTTTCGACAGAAACACGATTTATCATAATAAAAATGTCCTACCTTGAGCTGTTCTTCCATCAGTATCTTGGGCAAAGGATCCTTTCTTGGGAGAAATCGTCTTTTGGTGGAAAGCTGTCCTCTTGCCATGTGGAAATGTCAACTGCGTTCGGGATGAACTGAAAAGCGTGCCCAACTTTTCACATCGTTGCAAAAATAAATGTCCCAAAATCGCACTAAACGGATATAAATTGCTATAAAACGCTTTAAATTAACTACTTTATGATGTTTGTAACTCCTATAACGAGTGAAAAGATGACCGGAGAAATATAACAGGCTAAACTAACGCTTGGAACAGGAGAGGGTCGGTGTCTTCCACGCGCGTTACGCAGCAAGAAAAGACTTGCTAGCTAAAGGTTTTTTTCATTTGTAGTGCCTGTGAACGCGCAATCGACCCCATTGGAATCGTCATCACGTAAAGGCATCCAGGGGAAGACGTAAGAAGTGTCCGTATAGTCATAGCAACGACAGTGCCCTTTTAACTGACTTCAGAAAAGTGGCCAACATTTCTCAAATCTGACTCCATGTCAGGGAAATTGCTGTAGAATGGGCTCTGTTCCACTTAGAGACAAAATTTCAACTCCTATAGAAACTATAGACTGTTTTCTATCCAATAATAATAATAATATGCATATTGTACGATCAAGGATTTTGTGGGAAGCCGTTTAAAAAATTAGCCAAATTAGCATAAATAGTCTAAACAGCGCCCCCATCCCCAACAGGTTAAAGATAGACTTCTACTTAATGCAACTGCTGTGTCAGATTTTTTAAAAACTTTACGGAAAAAGCATAATCTGAGTATGGCGCTCAGAGCCCAATCCAGCCAAAGAAATGTCCTCCATGTTGGAGTCAACAGAAGTTAGAAATAACATTATAATTATTCACTTACCTTTGATGATCTTCATCACAATGCACTCCCAGGAATCCCAGTTCGACAATAAATGACTGATTTGTTCCATAAAGTTCCATAAAGTCCATCATTTATTTCCAAATAGCCACTTGTTGTTAGCGTGTTCAGCCCAGTAATCCATCTTCATTAGGTGCGAGCTCTACGTCCAGAAAAAACTCGAAAAGTTCCATTACAGGTCGTAGAAACATGTCAAACGATGTATGGAATCAATCTTTAGGATGTTATTAACATAAAACTTCAATAATGTTCCAAGCGGAGAATTCCATTGTCTGTAGAAAAGCACTGGAACGAGAGCTAACTCTGTTGGGACCGCGCGTCACGAGCCTGAAACACTCTGCCAGACACGTGACTCATTCAGCTCCCATCCCCTCCTCCTTTATAGCAGAAGCCTGAAACACGTTTCTAAAGACGGTTGCCATCTAGTGGAAGCCTTAGGAAGTGCAACTTGACCCCATAGACACTGTGTATTCCTTCGGTAGGACAAGCTTTGAAAAACTACAAACCTCAGATTTCCCACTTCCTGGTTGGATTCTTCTCAGGTTTTCGCCTGCAATTTGAGGTATGTTATACTAGCAGACATCATTCAAACAGTTTTAGAAACGTCAGAGTGTTTTCTATCCAATACTACTAATAATATGCATATATTAGCATCTGGGACAGAGAAGCATGCAGTTTACTCTAGGCATGCATTTAATGCAAAAGTGAAAATGCTGCCCCCTATCCCAAACAGGTTTTAAACCACTTGAGTGTTGCTTTAGCAGTATGCTTAGGGTCATTGTCCGGCTGGAAGGTGAACCTACGTCCCAGTCTCAAATCTCTGGAAGACTGAAACAGGTTTCCCTCAAGATTTTCCCTGTATTTATCGCCATCCATCATTCCTTCAATTCTGACCAGTTTCCCATTCCCTGCCGATGAAAAACAACCCCACAGCGTACCTTCTTCCATACGTTTGGGGAGTCTCCCACATGCCTTTTGGCGAACACCAAACGTGTTAGCTTATTTTTTTCTTTATGCAATGGCTTTTTTTCTGGCCGTCTTCCGTAAAGCCCAGCTCTGTGGAGTGTACGGCTTAAAGTGGTCCTATGGACAGATACTCCAATCTCCGCTGTGGAGCTTTGCAGCTCCTTCAGGGTTATCTTTGGTCTCTTTGTTGCCTCTGATTAATGCCCTCTTTTCCTGGTCCGTGAGTTTTGGTAAATGGCCCTCTCCCGGCAGGTTTGTTGTTTGATAATGGATTTAATGGTGCTGCGTGGGATGTTCAAAGTTACTGATATTTTTTTATAACCCAACCCTGATCTGTACTTCTCCACAACTTTTCCCCTGACCTGTTTGGAGAGCTCCTTGATCTTCATGGTGCTGCTTGCTTTGTGGTGCCCCTTGCTTAGTGGTGTTGCAGACTCTGTGGCGTTTCCGAACAGGTGTAAATATACTGAGATCATGTGACAGATCATGCGCTACTTAGATTGCACACAGGTGGACTTTATTTAACTAATTATGTGACTTATGAAGGTAATTGGTTGCACCAGATCTTATTTAGGGGCTTCGAGCAAATGGGTTGAATCCATATGCACACACCACTTTTCCATTTTTTATTATTTAGCATTTTTTGAATCAAAGTAATTATTTTCATTTCACTTCGCCAATTATGACTATTTTGTGTCTGTCCATTACATGAAATCCAAATAAAATCCATTTAAATTGCAGGTTGTAATGCAACAAATATGAAAAACTCCAAGGAGGATGAACACTTTTGCAAGGCACTGTACCTGTGTGTTATGGGGTCTATATTCACTTCTGTGTTATCTCAGTGAACGTTGTTTTACAACTTTAATAGTCGGGGGCGACCAGTGGACACACCCCATTCCTGTACTGTGTGTTTGTGTGTTTGTGTGCGTCCTCTTACATCTCCCTCCTCCCTCCCTCCTTCTGACTGTTACAGTAGCTTTTCCAGTTGGTTCGTACACGACCCCTCTCCTCATATCAGCTGTGAGCAGAATGTTTCTGAGTAGTTGGTTGATGTGCAAGTTCTTAGTGTGGATGTTCCAGGGCTTTAGCCATGTGATCCTGACACGCGGGACCTGTCTTAGCCTTTATTGTCTCAGTAATGCAGGATTTGATTTGCTCCCATAAACATAATGGCATAGTTTGCTCAGAACATGCAGTGATGCATGGAGCCGTCTCGTCCGCAAGAGAGGCGTTTATTTCTGGATCTTCAGGGAAATTAAACCTGCTTGCCCACACGTCTGAAGTAGATAGACACATAGAGAGACACTCTCTCGCACAAAAACACGTACAAACATAACATTGTGCTCTCGCTCTATGACACACACACACTAACACAGTCTCTCTCACACCTGTACCCCCACACACTTACGTACACACACACACACACACACACATATCCCACAAACACACGTCCTTTTTAAAGTTCTTCTTTCCGAGGAGGCAGTGTTTCATCACCGTGTTGTTCTGCTTTGACGTTATTAGGAAGAGGAGCGATGGCTATGGGGTGAGTGATAAAGGTGGGAGTGCGCACTGAAAGCTGAAAGGTTAGCCAGCAGATTTATGAACCTGCGGCCTTCTCCAGCGAGGCCATTAAAGAATGGAGACGACTTTAATGTTTTACCTTTCTGATTCATGGTGTGAATGCCTTCGTATGTTATCCCCACAGTGAGAAGTGGGGAGGTGGAGGGTAAGGTGTATAGCAATGCCTTCCTATCTTATCCCCACATGAGAGGTGGGAGGGTGGAGGGTCAGTATTGCCCTGTCACAACAATGGACGGACTGAGCATCTTAGCATCAGTGATGGTGAGGTTCGCAAGGGAAAAACGCTGGATGCATTTGGGCCTTTCCCAATTCCTTGCGTCGATTCTCATTCCCTGCCTCTGAAATTAAATGTGTGTGTGTGTGTGTGTGTGTATGTGTGTGTGTGGGCAGTGGATGATCAGTGTGTGTTATTGTGTGAGCATGTGTATGTGTCTGGGTAGTGGATAATCAGAGTTTGTTAATGTGTGTGTGGGTGTGTGTGTTTGTGTGTGTGTCTGAGCAGTGGTTGACCAGTGTGTGTAGTGTGTGTGTGTGTGTGTGTGTGTGTGTGTGTGTGTGTGTGTGTGTGTGTGTGTGTGTGTGTGTGTGTGTGTGTGTGTGTGTGTGTGTGTGTGTGTGTGTGTGTGTGTGTGTGTGTGTGTGTTGGGAGCACAGAATCGTCTAAAATGTCATTGTTGTCTCACCCGTTGTTGTCTTAGCTCTCCCAAACAACACCTGTGATTGCTTTATGCCTCTCTCTAATGTCAATATACCTTGTATACTGTTGTTTAGGGCAGCTCTCATTGTTTTATTTCACTGCAGAGCCCCTAGTCCTGCTCAACATGCCTCAGATAGCCCCCTAGATAGCCCCCATCCCCAATTACAACATTCTCCATCAAGACAGACCTGCCAAAGGGGGCAGAATCACAATCTACTGTAGAGAAAGCCTGTAGAGTTCTGTCATACTATCCAGGTCTATGCCCAAACAGTTCGAACTTCTACTTTTAAAGATCCATCTCTCCAGAAATACGTCCCTCCCTGTTGCCGCTTGTTATAGACCCCCCTCAGCTCCCAGCTGTGCCCTGGACAACATATGTGAATTGATTGCCCCCATCTATTGGGGGTAATCAAGGTCACGTACTGCTAGGTGACCTAAATTGGGATATGCTTAATACCCCGGCCGTCCTACAATCTAAGCTAGATGCCCTCAATCTCACACAAATTATCAATGAACCTTCCAGGTACAACTCCAAAGCCGTAAACATGTGCACCCTCATAGATATCATCCTAACCAACCTGCCCTCTAAATACACCTCTGCTGTTTTCAACCAGGATCTCAGCTATCAATGCCTCATTGCCTGTGTCCTTTATGGGTCCGCGGTCAAACGACCACCCCTCATCACTGTCAAACGCTCCCTAAAACACTTCTGCGAGCAGGCCTTTCTAATCGACCTGGCCTGGGTATCCTGGAAGGATATTGACCTCATCCCATCAGTAGAGGATGCCTGGTTGCTCTTTAAAAGTGTTTTCCTCACCATCTTAAATAAGCATGCCTCTTTCAAAAAATGTAGAACTAAGAACAGATATAGCCCTTGGGTTCACTCCAGACTTGACTGCCCTTGACCAGCACAAAAACATCCTGTGGCGTTCTGCACTAGCATCAAATAGTCCCTGCGATATGCAACTTTTCAGGGAAGATAGGAACCAATATACACAGTCAGTTAGGAAGGCAAAGGCTGGATTTTTCAAAAAAAAATCTGCATCCTACAGCACTAATTCCCAAAAGTTTTGGGACACTGTAAAGTCCATGGAGAATAAGAGTACCTCCTTCCAGCTGCCCACTGCACTGAGGCTAGGAAACACTGTCACCACTGATAAATCCACGCTAATTGAGAATTTCAATAAGCATTTCTCTACGGCTGGCCATGCTTTCCTCCTGGCTACCCCAACGCCAGCCAACAGCTCTGCACCCCCCACAGGAACTAGCCCAAGGCCCCCCCCCCACCCCCCCAACCACCGCTTCTCCTTCACCCAAATCCAGATAGCTGATGTTCTGAAAGAGCTGCAAAATCTGGATCCCTACAAATTAGTTGGGCTAGACAATCTGGACCCTCTCTTCCTAAAATTTTCCATCGCCATTGTTGCAACCCCGATTACTTGTCTGTTCAACCTCTCTTTCGTATCGTCTGAGATTCCTGAAGATTGGAAAGTGGCCGCCGTCATCCGCCACTTTAATTAAAGGGGGAGACACTCTAGATCCAAACTGTTACAGACCTATATACATCCTGCCCTGCCTTTCTTTAGTCTTCGAAAGCCAAGTGACCAAACAGATCACCGACCATTTCGAATCGCACTGTACCTTCTCCGCTATGCAATCTGGATTCCGAGCTGGTCGCGGGTGCACCTCAGCCACGCTCAAGGTCCTAAACGATATCATAACCGCCATCGATAAAAGACAGTTCTGTGCAGCCGTCTTCATCGACCTGGCCAAGGCTTTCGACTCTGTCAATCACCGTATTCTTATCGGCAGCCTCAACAGCCTTGGTTTCTCTAATGACTGCCTCGCCTAGTTCACTAACTACTTCTCAGATAGAGTTCAGTTTGTCAAATTGGAGAGCCTGTTGTCCGGACCAATGACAGTCTCTATGGGGGTGCCACAGAGTTTAATTCTCAGGCTGGCTCTTTTCTCTGTATATATCAATGATGTCGCTCTCATCTCTCCGTAGGTGATGGCTTGTTATGGAAGGTTTGGGAATTGCGTCCTTTTAGGTGGTTGTAGAATTCTACAGCTATTTTCGGATTTTGATCATTTGCGGGGTCGGCCTAATTCTGCTGTGCATGCATTATTTGTTGTTTACGTTGTACACAGAGTATATTTTTTGTAGAATTCTGTATGCAGATTCTCAATTTGGTGTTTGTCCCATTTTGTGAATTATTGTTTGGTGAACGGACCCCAGACCTCACAACCATAAAGGCCAATTGGTTCTACAGTATAACTGATTCAAGTATTTTTAGCCAGATTCTAATTGGTATGTCAAATTTATGTCTCTTTTGATGGCATAGAAGGACCCTCTTGCCTTGTCTCTCAGCTCGTTCACAGCTTTGTGGAAGTAACCTGTGGCGAGGTGTGCTCTAGGGCAACGGTGTCTCAATGGAATTTGTATTTGTGGTCCTGGCGACTGGACCTTTTTTGGAACACCATTATTTTTGTCTTACTGAGATTTACTGTCAGGGCCCAGGTCTGACAGAATTCGTTTGTTTGTTTGTCAAATAGGATGTGCAGGGTAAATACGTGGTCTGTCGTATGGTAATTTGGTAAAAAGTAAATTTGACATTTGCTCAGTACATTGTTTTCTCTGAGGAAATGAACTAGTCAGCTGGTAATGATAATACAGAGGATTTCCCCAAGATTGCTGTTGACGCGTCAACACTGTAGTTATTGGGATCAAATTTGTCTCCACTTTTGTGGATTGGGGTGATTAGTCCTTGTTTCCAAATATTGGGGAAGAGGCCAGAACTAAGGATGATGTTAAATAGCTTTAGTATAGCCAATTAGAATTTATGGTCTGTATATTTTAGCATTTCATTGAGGATACCATCAATACCACAGGCCTTTTTGGGTTGGAGGGTTTGTATTTTGTCCTGTACTTCATTCAATGTAATTGGGGGATCCAGTTGGTTCTGGTAGTCTTCAATAGTTGTTTCTAAGATTTGTATTTGATCATGTATATGTTTTTGCTGTTTGTTCTTTGTTGAAGCGCTAAAAGTATTGGAGAAGTGGCTTACCCATACGTCTCCATTTTGCATAGAAAACTCTTTGTGTTGTTGAGTGTTTTAGAGTCTATGATGGATAAAGTCTATGGATTCTTTAATTACATTGAGCTGATTTCTGACATGCAATTCCTTATTTTTCCGTAGTGTATTTCTGTGTTGTTTTAGGGATTCACCATAGTGAAGGCGTAGGCTCAGGTTTTCTGGGTCTCTATGTTTTTGGTTGGATAGGTTTCTCAATTTCTTTAATAAGTTTTTGCATACCTCATCAATCCATTGTCATTGTTGTTAATTTTCTTCAATTTTTGATTTTGATTTTTTAGATTTGATAGGGAAGCTAAAAGGTTGAATACTGTTTAGGTTTTTTAATGCCAAGTTTAACCTTCACTATTATAGTGGAACGTTTTGTCCAGGAAGTTGTCTAAAATGGATTGAATTTGTTGTTGCCTAATAGTTTTTTGTTTGGTTTCCACACTACATTCCTTCCATCTATAGCATTTATTAATATAGTATTTAATGCCTCATGATTGAGTATTGCTCTGTTCAGGTAGACTGTGATTTTGCTGTGGTCTGATAGGGGTGTCAGTAGGCTGACTTTGAACGCTCTGAGAGACTCTGGGTTGAGGTCAATAATAAAGTAGTCTACAGTACTACCGTCAAGAGATTAGCTATACGTGTACCTACCGTAGGTGTCCCCTCGAAGCCTACCATTGACTATGTACATGCCCAGCGTACGACAGAGCTGCAGGAGTTGTGACCTGTTTTTGTTGGTTATGTGGTCATAGTTGTGCATAGAGCGGCAGGGTAGCCTAGTGGTTAGAGTGTAGTGTAGTTCATTTAATCTGATTGTCATAAGGATCCATGACTTTGTCCACACAAGCCATTTGAAATACATTTAGATGATTTTATGACATTTTGGGTGTTTTATTTAACTTTATTACACCTGTGTTGTTCCCGTTCATAAATGACCGGTCATTAGAAATGATTGGGTGAGACTACAATTAGTGTATAAAATTGAGTTCAGGCACATGCCCATTCATCAGATGGACACACTTCTTCTCCCAGACCCCCACATGCATGTGTGTTTGAGTGCACACACGCACGCACGCACGCACGCACGCGCGCACGCACACACACACACACACACACACACACACACACACACACACACACACACACACACACACACACACACACACACACACACACACACACACACACACTCATACAAACATCACTCCCCTTCTTGGCTTCCATGGCAACCTTTCCACAATGGAATCTTTCCCCCACGGGACCCACACCTGATGGCATTCTCAATAACAATCACAACATTGTTTCAATAATATATAGAACTTTTCTCGCAGCTCTGGTATAAAAAGCTTTTTTGAGGCCTTGCTCACAATTAATTGTGTGGCAGCACAATGACCAAACGAGATATTGTATGTGAGGCTCTTGATCATATCTATGATCATGACACTGGTGAGGAGGAGAGAGGTCTTGTTAATCTTTGACATTAAGTAGTTTGTGATAAAAGCACAATATGTTTCATCTGACTATTTGTTATCCTTTCATTGCTACCCATCCCGGATCCGGGAGCATCCTCATAAAAAAGCTGACTAGCATAGCCTAGTCTAACGCGACAGGGATATCATATAATATAATTTTCATGAAATCACAAGTCCAATATAGCAAATGGAAGATAAACATCTTGTGAATCCAGCCATCATTTCCGATTTTTAAAATGTTTTACAGCGAAAACACAATATGTATTTCTATTAGCTAACCAAAATAGCAAAAGACTCAACCGCATATTTTCACAATTTTTCAACCGCATAGGTAGCTATCACAAAACCGACCAAATAGAGATATAATTAGTCACTAACCAAGAAACAACTTCATCAGATGACAGTCTTATAATGTGTTATACAATAAATGTATGTTTTGTTCGAAAATGTGCATATTTGAGGTATAAATCATAGTTTTACATTGCAGCTACTATCAAAAATATCACCAAAGCAGTCAGAATAATTACAGAGAGTAACGTGAAATACCTAAATACTCATCATAAAACATTTATGAAAAATACATGGTGTACAGCAAATGAAAGATAAACATCTAGTGAATCCAGCCAATATTTCCGATTTCCGAGCGAAAACACAATATAGCATTATATTAGCTTACCACAATAGCCAAACACACAAATGCATTTATTAGCAGCAAAATGTAGCGATCGCAAAAACCAGCAAAATATATAAAATTAATCACTAACCTTGACCAACTTCATCAGATGACAGTCTTATAACATCAGGTTATACAATACACTTATGTTTTGTTCGAAAATGTGCATATTTAGAGCTGCAAACCATGGTTATACATTGTGAGTATGTAGCATCGATTCACCAAATTGTCCGGAGCTATTTTGGAAAGTCACCTAATCTGACCAAAGAACTCATCATAAACTTTACTAAAAAATACATGTTGGACAGCAAATGAAAGATACACTAGTTCTTAATGCAACCGCCGTGTTAGATTTTTAAAAATAACTTTACCATAACAAACAGCTTACATTATAGCGAGACATCGCCTGCAAAAAGGGTGGATAATAGGACTAAACATTTTCCACAGAAATATGAAATAACATCATAAATTGTTCTTACTTTTGCTGAGCTTCCATCAGAATCTTGTACAAGGAGTCCTAGGTCCAGAATAAATCGTTGTTTGGTTTTAGAATGTCCTTCTCTCCTGTCGAATTCGCTCCACAAGTCTAGCCAATGTTGATGACGTTCCCAATTTCTCTCGATGCAGAGAACGGAAAACTCCAAAAGTCCCATTAAACGTTGAATAAACTGATGAAACTCGGTTGAAAAAACCTACTTTATGATGTTTTTCTAATATGTATCAAATAAAAACAAAGCCGGAGATATTAGCCGTGTATACCGAACGCTTATCATAAGACAATAGGGAGGTGCTTCCCGCGCCTAGGTAGAGAAAGGAAATTCTGGACACGTCATTCCAAGAGCTCTTGTTCGACCTCAGATCAAGCTAGCTTCTACCGACTCAGAAACCCGGATCCGGGAGCACCCCCACCTCCCCCACCAGTAAAAAAGCTGAATAGCATAGCTAGCATAGTGTCACAATTAAAAGTAGCATCTAAATATCATTCAATCACAAGTCCAAGACTCCAAATGAAAGATACAGATCTTGTGATTCAAGCCATCATCTCTGATTTGTAAAATGTTTTACAGGGAAGACACAATATGTAAATCTATTAGCTAACCACGTTAGGAAAAATCACCATTTTTCTTTGTCCACCATTTTTTCTCAACACCAGTAGCTATCACCAATTCGGCCAAATAAAGATATTGATAGCCACTATCCAAGAACAAACCTCATCAGATGGCAGTCTGATAACATATTTATTGTATAGGATAGGTTTTGTTAGAAAAATGTGCATATTTCAGGTATAAATCATAGTTTACAATTGCACCCACCATCACAACTCGACTAGAAAAAATACAGAGAGCAACGTGTATTACCTAATTACTAATCATAAAACATTTCTTAAAAGTACACAGCGTACACTAATTGAAAGAGACAGATCCTGTGAATCCAGACAATATTTCAGATTTTCTAAGTGTCTTACAGCGAAAACACAATAAACCGTTATATTAGCATAGCACATGTGCAAACATTACCCCAGCATTGATTCACGGCAAAAAGAGCGATAGCATTATCACCACCAAAATGTATAATTTTTTTCACTAACCTTCTCAGATTTCTTCAGATGACACTCCTGTAACATCATATTACAACATACATATAGAGTTTGTTCGAAAATGTGGATATTTAGCCACCAAAATTGTGGTTAGACAATGAGAAAAGTAGCCAAGCTGGTCAGAAAATGTCGGGCGCCATATTGGACAGTGATCTAGTCTTATACATAAATACTCATAAACTTGACTAAAAAATACAGGGTGGACAGCGATTGATAGACAATTTAATTCTTAATGCAATCGCTGAAATACATTTTTTTAAATTATCCTTACTTTTCAATACAGGTTGCGCCAAAGCGAAGCTACACCAAAGAAAATGGCGGCATAAGCGTTTAACATTTTTCGACAGAAACACGATTTATCATCATAAATAGTTCTTACTGTGAGCTGTTCTTCCATCAGAATCTTGGGCAATGAATCCTTTCTCCGCTCTAATCGTCTTTTGGTCGAAAGATGTCCTCTTGTCCCGTCGAAATGGCCACTAACGTTCACCATGCACTCGAAAAGTGCCCAGCTCCTCGAAGTGAGTCACACAGAAATGCCATAAAATCGCCCTAAACGGATATAAATTGCTATAAAACAGTTCAAATTAACTACCTTATGATGTTTTTAACACCTATAACGAGTAAAAACATGACTGGAGAAATATTACTGGCTAAACAACAGCTTGGAAGGAGGCAAGTCCGATGTCCATCGTGCGTCAGGCGCAGAGACGAAAAGAAATGTACTTCCGGTCATTGGTGTTTTATACAGGCCCTGATTGCGCAATCGACTCCATTCAAAGCGTCACCACGTACTGACATCTAGAGGAAGACGTAGGCAGTGTTTGTTTCTCCATAGCATTTACAGGGACATTACAACTGACCTGGGAACAGGGGCCAAGATTTCTGAAATCTCACTCCCTGTCATGAAAAGTGCTGTAGAAGGAGTTCTGTTTCACTCAGAGACATATATCCAACGGCTATAGAAACTAGAGAGTGTTTTCTATCCAATAATAATAATAATATGCATATTGTACGAGCAAGAATTGAGTACTAGGCAGTTTAATCTGGAGACCGATTTATGCTAAGTCGAAACAGCACCCCCTATATTCGCAAGAAGCTAGACACTCCATTCCACCTTCCACTGCCTGTTGACATCTAGTGGAAGGCGTATGCAGTGCATGCATATCCATAAATATAAGGAAATTCAATAGGCAGGGCCTGGAACAGAGCATCGTTTTCAGATTTTTCACTTCCTGTCTGGAAGTTTGCTGCAAAATGACTTCTTTTTTACTCACATATATAATTCAAACAGTTTTAGAAACTTGAGAGTGTTTTCTATCCAATAGTAATAATAATATGCATATTGTACGATCTAGAATAGAGTACGAGGCAGTTTAATTTGGGCACGCTTTTTTCCAAAGTGGAAACAGCGCCGCCATATTGACAAGAAGTTGTAGTCAAAATAATTATACATTTTTTTTAATCAAAAATGACTTGTGAGGCCTACAGGCCATAAATAGCAAATAGAAGTTCAAAACTTGTAATGTTCACAAGAACTTAAGTTGATTAAAAGATCTAACACAACATCAGGTGATAATATATGTACTATTATGGATTTATAATCAGCTATAATGGGGCTGTCATTTTGGACCGGGAAAACAGAATGAATTAACAGGAAACGAACAAAACAGGAAGGTTAATAGAGTGAGTCAGGTCTGCACTATACCAAATTAGCATACCCCCGGAGTCCCTTCCATGTTTCATACCTGCTAGTTTGGTGGGTGTGACTACCAGCTCTCTGTAACTTAGAGGACAACCAGTGGGTTCATCTCCTCTATACCATGTTTCTTGTAGGATGACAATGTCTGTATTTCTGATTTCTTTGATGAAGTCCAGGTTCCTGCTCTTTAGGCCAAAGGCAGATGATCTCGGGCATTAGATATTCCAGGATAAGATAGTGAAGTCTGATCTGAGGGGTTCTAAATGGGGTGTGGGCGTGGTTCACTTGGGGGGGGTGTTTATTGTTTGGGGTGGGGGTGTGAATGTGGTGCTGTAGTCTAGATGTACGTCCTCTCGGCGTGGGTCTTCCCTGTGTAGTTCATTTCCCCCTCTTTAACCACACTAAGGAGGCTGTGAAACTATCTATACAAGCCTCATCTAACCCACATCATCCTGCCTACCAGTCTTCTCTGTTTGTAGACTGGATGTCTTTATGTTCTCTCCATCTTCCCCACATTCTTTTATTTTTCTTATTAACCAACCTACGTTGGATTGGTGGAGCCAAAATAGGAGTGCAAAATACCAAGCCAATAGATAATTTTGACAGTTTAATTTCATTTATTGATTATTAGTTCATTAGAAAATTATATAATCCAACCATCCAATTAAATTGGTCTATATTTACAATGATCATCAAGCACAAGGTCTTAATTGTAGTACCATCTATCAAGAGTGAGCTATCAGAACCACAAGGGAGAATGACAGTGAGTTGGATAGGAGCTTATTTGATGGATGTGTGTGTGTGTGTGTGTGTGTGTGTGTGTGTGTGTGTGTGTGTGTGTGTGTGTGTGTGTGTGTGTGTGTGTGTGTGTGTGTGTGTGTGTGTGTGTGTGTGTGTGTGTGTGTGTGTGTGTGTGTGTGTGTGTGTGTGTGTGTGTGTGTGTGTGTGTGTCTGAGTCTGCCCGCCTGTGTGACAGTGAGTGAGTCAGCGCTCCTGTGTGTGAGTGACTCTGAGCCAGGCAAGTAACTTGCGGGGGAATGGGGTGTCATGACCCCCCCCAATATTAGAGTCAGGTCAATATGACCATGTGATAGGTGGGAAATTATTTTCACACTGTAAAGTGGCAGGCAGCTACTGGATTTCTGTGTATTTACCTCACACAGTGCTAGTAATTTCTTCACTTTACGATTGGACTCCCCATCCGCAAATTATCCTTTTGGTTTGGCCCGATCCTCAGAAGCATGGTTTGTGGAGGGAAAAAAAGTTGAGTACAGTGTCTAAGGAGAAGATAGATCTGGAATATAAACTATCTGCTGCTCTCTTCTCTTTTCTTAACAAACCCTGAAATCTGTGCACTAAATTGGAAAAACTAATTCGTAAACACGAATAAGAATTATGTAGAAAAAAATGTTTTTTTCAAATGGAGAAAGTTTCTATTGCCGTATGAGCACTATTTCTCAAAGGAGTGGTTGGTAATGGTTAAATTTGGCTATGTTGTAATATCATAAACCATAAATATCTTGTTTCTAGTAGGCTACAGAATTAGTGAAGGGCTGTTTCTATTAACCTCAGACAGTAGGCTCAAGTGAGCCTGTTTATCTTCCCAGTCAGAGGCAGCCCCCCCTTCTCCCAGACGCTGACCATTGACCAACAGCAGTAACCTATCCTCTTTATTATTGCCAATTTAAAGGCCAACATTGTGGGGGAAAGCACTGATCATGTTTATGCAACCAAACAATCACCATCAAAATACTTCCAGAATTAACTTTATTTTTTATTTAAATGTGAAAATCTACGATAGTGGCATGTTTATTTTTATTTATTTCACCTTTATTTAACCAGGTAGGCCAGTTGAGAACAAGTTCTCATTTACAACTGCGACCTGGCCAAGATAAAGCAAAGCAGTGCGACACAAAAAACAACACAGAGTTACACATAAACAAACTT